>NC_142543.1:1998750-2152500 GCF_056151865.1 Erythranthe guttata | reverse complement strand
AAATCAGCCATGGGGTTAACATTAAACAGATCCCACACAAACGACGCAAAGTAACGATGAGTGTGTATATATAGTACGAGTCTTTATGAAGCTGTTCAAGTTATTTACCAAAAAAAAAAAAGCAGAGCAAGTGAAAAGAATGTGGGATCGAAATAAATAAAGTCACTTATCCTCCGATTTTCCGTCAGCACAATATCGGCTGCTGAAGGTTTCCAAGAACCGACAAATTATTGATTCTATACCTAGTCCTCGGATTTTTAAATGTGAAATATTTAAGATTAAATTATGTATACACACGTCACATTGACGTATCATGAGAAAAAGAATAATCGACGTGCTTTGATTTGGTAAATTTCTGTAAACAAGTCGTTATCTGAACTTAGGCAGTTGAAATCTCAATCTTCTTGATCTGCTTCGATACAATTTCGGATGCAACTTCAGTATGTGTTCTGGTATGAAATCGTGCCTCGTCAATATACCCAAAACTGGAACCTGCAATGAGCAAGAATGTAATTTTAATTAGTTTGTTCGGAAGAATGACCATAAACCAGAAATATCGAACTCAACGGAATCTGATTCTTGTAAACTCACCCCCGAAACCATTGGAATTACCAGCAGGTGCCTTAAACCGACTTCTCGGAAAAGTATCAGGGCTTTGGCTAATGACATTGTCTCCAAAACAGTGTACGGTGATTTGTTAGTAAAAGGATGCAAATCGACATACATTTCCATCTCTTCTTCAGACAATTCCACATCCTCAATCCGATCATCATGCCCCAAACCCTTCTTTGCAAAATCATCGGCCGTTAGCTGTAAAAACGCGTCCAACCCTAACGGTGCGGGATTTCTCAGGAACAATTTCTTTTTCAACAAAGTGACGAGATGTGATCGGAGGATCAAACCGAACAGCACAGGGGAGGAACAAGTCGGAGGCTCGTCCACCACAGGAAACCCGTTATGCCCTGTGGTTTTGAGTACATGCACTATATTACCGACTTTTTCGATGCCTTGAAAGGTTTGAAGTGGGCCTGTAATAACATCACCGACAGTCAACTGCCTCATGTATGGCTCTGCGTGAGATTCTAAATAAGGGAAGCCCTTCAAAATCATGATGAGGTCGTAAATATTCGCGTCAAATACATCGCCCACGGTTTTCGAAATAAGGAGAACGAGCATTATAAGTGGGAGGAGTAACAGGTTATCTGTTAGTTCGAGAATAATCACGCACAATGAAACTGTCATCCTCATAGATCCACCGAGAAGCGAGGCAGAACCAAGAACTGCAAAAAGGCCATGGTTTAAAGTCGAGGTGGACCCTACGTACATTCCGAATAAACGCCCATAGGCTGCACCTGTCAAAATTACTGGCACAAAAAGACCTGAAGGAACCACAATCCCGTAGCTGAAACTGCTTAGGAAAAAGCACGAAGCGAAGAATATAAACATGGACGAAATGTGAAACTCGGTGTCTGTATTTTTGCTGAAGAGGTTTTTGATTGCGTCGTCGTTTGTGTTGAAGAAGAGGCTTGCCAGATCGTTATAGTAGCCAGGTGGACACTGAAACTTCTTGTAGTTTCCGGATCGACCAATTGTCGGGCAAGGCTCTGCTGTATCGGCTGGGCATTGATGACAAGATGCAACCCATGGTAGTCCGAATAGAAGGCAAGAAGTGCAGAGTGAAATAACGCAAGCCAATAGTATCTTGTAAGCAATCCCTTTCCTGGTACAAAAGATAAAGAAATACTTCATTTGCTAATAACATTGTAAATCTGATCCAATTGTTATAAGCATAGTGTGAAAAACTGAAGCACTTACTTGTTAATAATGTCGTAAATCTGGAGAATTTTATTGAGAAGAAGATTGTAAATGCTTCCTAATATGCCCCCTATAACGGCAAGAAGAATAACAAGGGGCACATCCCAGAGGTGGTAAGAAATATTTGCAGAGGTGACGTCGTACATAATCAGACCCCCTTTGCCGAATAGTCCACATTTACCTCTCAAACAGACATCGATAAGAGCCCGGAGGACTATGGCAACAACAGCAGTTGTAAAGAAAGATCTCCATAACAGAGCACTTCTCCACCTGGATGAGAAAGTAAAGATTAGATAACTATATATAGAGAATACAACATTATTAACTATTATCCAAATATTAATATTATAGGTAGTACCAAGACGCCATTTCCTCGAAAGCAAATAGCACACCACCAACTGGAGCACGAAAAGCTGCAGCCATCCCTGCAGCAGATCCACATGTCACGAGATCTCTCCTATCACGATCGTTTTTGAAAACCCGTAACCACTTCCAAGTCAAACCAAACTTCTTTGAGCCACCCTGGCCCAATATTGCAGCTATGCAGGCACCGGTATGGACCATTGGCCCTGCTTTTCCAATATGAAGAGATGAGGACACAGCTAATATGCTCCCAACTATCTGCATATGCATACATGGAGAACTTCAAATTTTAGAAAATTTAGAGAGAGAGAGAGAGAGAGAGAGAGAGAGAGAGAGAGAGAGAGAGAGAGAGAGAGAGAGAGAGAGAGAGAGAGAGAGAGAGAAAGATGCAAAAAGTACCTTGACAAGCAGAGTTCGTAACGAAAATATTGCAGGTGCATCAATGCCATTCAGGTAAGCCTTAACCTCTGGTATACCAGAACCAGCAGCCTCGGGTGCTATGAAAGCAGTGATCAAACTCGCTAACAATGCCAATGAAAAATTTGAAGCCGCAAACACAGTGAAAGCCACACCAAACCTGCCCACATTTCAAAACCGAATAAATATGCAAGAGTATACGCACCCCAAAACAGAAAATGGGCAATGAGACAAGGGGGGGAAGTGAAAAAGTGTAGCACTTGCAGGAAATCGGACTATGATCCTAGCAAAACTAAAAGACACGTAGATTTAAATAATCATATATTATGAAGAGTTAACTGACGCTCGATAAGATAAACACATTTCAGAAACATGTGGATCCAAAAGTTCAAGACTTTCTTACCTTCTATGCAGCATCATATATGAGGTGATAACAAACTTCATGCCAGATATATTCTCAATGGCAAGATTGTTGAAGAACCCGATGAGACTCACAATAAGTCCAATAAGTAAACAAAATATCCATTTCATCGATATATACTGGAATATCTCAGTCTTCCCCCTACCCCTCCAGTCTTGCTTGAAAAAATCATTCTCAATAATCCTGCAGGCAAAAAGTTCGGTAAAAAAAAAAAAAAAGAAAAAAAAAAGGTAGATGATTTTCAAGCCAAAATATAACATAATTGTGTCAATTGATTAATAAATAACTCAAGACAAAATGGAAAGATAATTATATGTTAAGCTTCCTTTAGACATACTTATTATAATTAGATTCAACGAAAAATTTGAAAATCCAGAAAAAGAAAATCGATAGCAAGTTGTGTGATTAAAGAGAAAAAAAATCGAATTGAAGTAACTTGCAAGTCGAAAATATCCTGTAAATTTGAAGATCAAGATCAACACCTTTAGTATAAGGTCAAATTATTTTCTGCCACATATCTTTGGAGTATTTGAATACTGCTAAAATACAATTTCAAACATTAATCCCATGGTTTGTTGAGAACTTTCCATCCAGTGCAGAATAATTACTGTACACTAACGGCTCCAACAAACCACTCGTGAACATCAATTATGCGTTTCACGTGTTTTTCCGCCAAAATTCACAAACTATTTCCCCAATTTTCAGATTCAAAAACATAATCACAATTCATAAATACAGCATCTCTCTCACACACAGTCGCACACACATCAAAACACACACAACACGCACGTATACACACAGCAATTGAGTTCAAAAAAAAAAAACGAGAATTGCGCGGATAGATTACAATCATATACACGAGAGAGAAAAAAGTGCGCAAGGCATACTCGTAATCGAGGCTCTCGACGGGGCAGAGATTGGAACCGACGACGGCGACCTGCGAAGTCGAATTCGACCGCGATCGCTGCAAAAGCGGCGGCGGCGGCGGTTGATCCTGCTGCAGCAGCGGCTCCCGCAGCGGCGGCGGAGACTCCACATCCGCCGCTCCCCAGCCATTCGGAACCGCCATTATACGATCAGATAAGCCGTTGCTATGTTGGTGGAAGCACAGCAGAGAGTTTCTCCCTTACTGGTATCAATACTGAAACGTACCTGCTCGACCCTTCGATTTTATATTATTATTATTATTATTATTATTATTATTATTATTATATTATGATTAAATTAAATTAAAAAATAGGGTTTTATATTATTTTTTAAAACAATTTATAATTTTACCTTAATTGTAATTCATGTCTGTTAAGAAGACTAATTAGAGTCCACTTCTATATAATATATAATATATATATATATATATATATATATATATATATATATATATATATATATATATATATATATATATATATATATATGTAATTCTTATGTTTTTATATACAATATTATATATAAAAAAAAATGATTTTATTATTGGAGTGACAATGCTGCAGTTACTAGTGGATATATTTAATGCAGTCTTTCATTAGTTATCACTTATCATCTGCCCTCTTTCATTTGATTTGATTTTATTTTATTTATATATATTATTTTTAAATATTTTTTTAATCATTATCTACTCAAATTCACATGTACAAATATGTAAATGTGAATATTAATAGGTAAAATAATTAAGCTTGAATTGAAAACTTGATCTGGAATTAAATATTATTAATTACTCCTTGATAGAAGAAATTTTTAGTAAGGGAGTGAAGAGATTCCAATGACAAATAACCTGATCTGTAATTGGATCCATGCATTTTACTTTTAGTAGGGTCAACTATGACTTTATAATATAAATAGAAATTCAATTAAAAAATTACTATACTGAAATATAAAATATTTGAATATTTAGTTGTTGGATTAATGCGATCGTAATGGAACAGTCAATGTAAATCTCGGATGAATAAAGAGACTCTAAATTAGGAACTAGCCATAGATAATTTTCTATATAAATAAGTGTATAAAACCCTGTTAGGGTTACGTTTTTTTTGCACAATCAGTTATTCATATTTATACTCTCTCGAATTCTCTCTTTTTTTACTTTTTTTTCAGTCGTCTTGTTCATCTCCGTCGGCCCTAAATCCGACGATAAGTGAGCTTTTTCGTTCTGTACGTAGACTCTATTTATTTTACAACAAAAGTGGACCTAGAAATTATTGTGAATAGTTAATTTTCCCACTTGTAAAGTCTTCTGTCTTTATTTAATTTAGAGATTTGTTTGTATTTAAGTGACACCCAATGATTCTTAATTAATTCACGTGATGTAATAGTCGTTTGGACCTTAATTATATAGTCTATGTTTCCACTTGTTGCCATGATAATAGACTATTGAGTGTGTTCCACTTCTTGTTACATTTGCATTTAGATGACATGATTTTTTACAATTTAATGATATATCTAATTGGGTCAGTCTAATTGGCATATAATTTATTTACCTACTGAGCCATGAGCCTGATTTAGAAAATTATTACTATAAATGCCTAATCACCTTCAAATAAGGTTTAAGTCCGATAAATTAACTTCAGCCCAATCAATGAGGTATAAATAATGATGTAATTCATTTGTTAAGGGACGTTCTATGATCTAAGCAATTGAATTGCTCGTATTCTCTCAACTGTTTCTACTAGCCGCACATCTGACTTAGTTTACGTATACTCTGTTCGCAGGAGTCTCAAGACCATCTTGCTCGTGAGCCAGTGACCTATGTTGTTCCTCCAGCTCAGCCTACTGCAACTAATAAAGGTGATCTAATTTTACCTTCATTATAATTATAGTTCATAATAATAAATTCGACATTACAAAAATTAGAAAAAAAAAAATCATGTCTCGATTAGAAGAGGATCGATAAAGTACAATAACTCGAATAAAATGGGTCGAATTGGTACATCATTGATATTCATGGGTCCATACGAAATTAATGGGATATGTGAATGTGACAAATGAATTTAATAATATATTTTCTTTTTTTGAATAAGTTAATAATAGATTGATTGTGACTACAATTGTACAAATAATTAAAAAATAAAATAAAATCATGTTTTGGATGACATGAAATCGCATACGAATAAACAACAAATAAAAGAAAAATATTGTGGTCCTTTATTTATTTATTTATTTATTTATTTATTTTATTTTTTGGGTTTTTGTTGATTATTTCAAGTGACTAATAATTAAGTGGAGAATGGTGGCAGCCGGCAGGGCAGATAAAGTAGTTGTCCCCCTTGCCTAAATTTATATTGGAGTAACTCTAAATAAATTTGGTTGGTATATTTTTAATTGATGACATATATAATTTTTTATTATTATATGTTATATTCTTTAATGTGAAAAAAAAATTGAAAGTATGAAAAAAAAAAAATATATATATATATATATAATAAATGGATTTTATTTTTATTTTGGGAAATAAGGTTTTTTGTATTTAATAATATAAAAATTAAAATAATATTATTCCGAGATAATAGGAGAAAGAAAAAAAAATCCCAGGCTGGACTTTGGTACTTTGTTGGCTGACTAAATGGGCAGCTCTTTTTTTGGGCTGCATATTATTATTTAAGTTTAGCCCAAATAATTTGGGATAATAAATTAATTATTGTAGACAATGTGGTAGAGTTAGGCCCAACAAATTAATTATTTCAACACAAATTATTCGCCGTATCATTTTTGTGCAAATTCAAATTTATTTTACAGAAAAATGAATTACATGAAATTATAAATAACATACAGTTTACCTTATATTTAATTTTATAATAAGTATCAAGCATATATAATCTAAGGGTAAATTACGGCACCTCATAAGGTAAGGTCAAATTTAAAAAACACCCTTCTGTTAGGATAATTACAAAAACCTCCGATAACTATAAATCTTCTTATACGTCCAGCCTCGCGGTGTCAAAATTTAGTGGAATCTTCTAGATTATGTGGAATATTCTTTAATTTATACTCGTTTTACCCCATTCGAGCTCCATTTTGAAACAACATGATCATAAGACACGTCTATTGACTTGTAAATATCAGATTGTGGTACATTAAAAATTACATTTTTACATAAAACGAGTACAAATTAAAGAACATTCCACGGCATGTAGAAAATTATATTGAATTTAACTTCATAAAAGTGGACATATAAGGAGAATCATAATTGAAAAATGATTGTAATTACCTAATCATAACAATTATTTTCGTAATTTAACATTAAATTTGGATTCTGTAATTTACCTAGAGCCAATGCATTTGAATTGCTAGGGCCCAAAATATGCACAATAATACAAGGTCAAATCTGTAATTTTGTCTTCTAAACAATACAAAAACATTCCATATCTATAATTTGAGAAAAATAAAAACACCTCTATTTAAATATAAATAATAAATAAAATAATAAAAACACCTATAATTGGGATGCAGGTGTGATAAAAGACAAGAGAAGAGTACCTTCAATTGGGGGATGCCAGGTGGAGGTTCCTTATTGGTTGACTTGTTAATTATTTATTTTCTCATTATTTTTGTCAACTGAATATGTCGGCAAGGAAATCACACACTTTCACTGTTTCACAAATCACACCCTTGAAAAATGCACCTTTTGACGGGGCCCCCCATAAAGTATCAATATTTCCACTTCACTTAAATCTTGAGTAAAATGACTCTTTAGTCCCTATCATACTCAAATGACTTATTTATCCTTCAAAAAATCATATTGAATTATTTTAATTATTACACCATGCTTGTGCTTACTATATACTTCTTTTTTAGCATTATTTAATATTAAAATTTAGAAATATATAACCATTGATAAAAAAAAAATTCCACTTAATTCTAATTTACTCAAGTCGATACGAGTTTGAAATAGATTAGTTGCATTACTGAAAATCATTTGAAAAAAGAAAATATATTTGCATTAATAATAACTTGAGAAGATATCTTCAAATTATGCACCTCAAATGTAATTATTAATAATAATAATATAATAATAAAAAAATAATAAAAAATAAGTAAATAATTATTGATTCCCAAAGTGCCCTTGCTCTTCCCCCGCTCCCCCAAAACAACAGTCTGGCCGTCTTTAAACATTGATTACAACGGTGAAATAATTAGGGAACTCTAATCGCCGTTAATCCAAAACACGCACACAACACACACTTATATATATACATACAGGTGTACCAGTGTATGTATATGTGTATATATACTTCGACCATCAAAATCGAGTCCCCACACCCACAGCTCTCTCACACTCTTGCTTCCATTTGTCTGTATTTTGAAGAGAGAGAGAGGATAATATCAACAAGTTGGAATTCGAAAATCAGAGAGCGAGGGAGGCGCAGAATTCGAGGAGGAGGAGGCAAATGTCTTTTGTAGCAGGTTTGGTGATCGGATTAGTCGTCGGATTAGCTCTGATTGTTGCTTTCGTTCGCTCCGAAAATGCCCGATCTAAGCAGCGCTCCGACCTTGTAAGTTTTTTTGTTGTTGATTTTTTTTTTAAATTTTTTTGGAGTGTGGTTGAATTGGTGTTTGAGGAAGTTGTTTCTGATTTTTTTTTTTGGGGGAAGGCTGGTACGATTGCGGCGTTTGCGAGAATGACGGTGGAGGATTCGAGGAAGTTGTTGTCGCCGGAGTTTTATCCATCTTGGGTTGTGTTCTCGCAGCGCCAAAAGGTTTGCTATTTATTTTGTTTGGATAAAATGTTTTACTTGTTCAATTCGTATGTACATATGGATTTCTGAGGCTAATTTTTATTTTTATTTTTAATTTGTGTGCTTTGTTTTTTTTAGTTAACTTGGCTTAATCTTCACCTGGAAAAGATCTGGCCGTATGTCAATGAGGTGTAGTTTTTTTTGCTTGGATTCGTGGTTTTCGATTTTTTTTTTTATGATTTATGATTATGATGTTTCTCGAGTACTAGTTATGTTTTCTTTTTCTTTTCGACTTCGTTTATGGTAAATTTTGTTGATTTTTGGATTGTTTTGGGGTTTGAAGGCAGCGTCTGAACTGATAAAGGCGAATGTGGAGCCAATCTTAGAGCAATATAGGCCGGTTATATTGGCTTCTTTGACTTTTTCCAAGTTCACGCTTGGAACTGTAGCCCCTCAGTTCACAGGTTTGATTATGGATTTCTGTTCTTGATCCTAGTTTAACATCATCCGACTTTCTAGTTTTGCACGTGTAGCTATTCTCGTATATGACGAAATGTGGGCTTAACCGTTTATAAATAATTTTTCATGCATAATTTCCTGGGAGTCGTATGCTTCTGTCCACACTCATAGAGAGAAAGATCTTAAGTAACAAAGAGATATAACTTGGAGAAGATAATTTCATGTATCCTAAAACATAAGACCAAACGTGTTGGTAGCATACTAGCATTCAATCTTATGTCAGATATGCTTACTGAATGGTGATGCGTGCACTAATTATTTAATGCCTCAGGTATTTCTATTGTTGAAGATGGAACCGAAGGAATCACCATGGAGATGGAGATGCAGTGGGATGGGAACCCAAATATAGTACTTGATATTAAGACATATCTTGGTGTTGCTCTTCCGGTGCAGGTAAGTAAGAGATTTCTTCTTCTCTTGAAATTTAGAAACTTAAGAACCTTGCTTATGGTCCTCTTTAATTCAGTATTTATTTTAACTCAGCATTTATTTTATCCATTTGAGAATTGTCAGCCTTACTTTTCGATTCGATGTTTAAAGTGGGGTGATGATATTTGTTGAATAGTTTGAATTATAGATCTTGACACTCCAAGCAATTATACTGTATATAAGAATTGGAGACAGTTCCTAAACTTATGATGAAGTGATTAGTTGTAAAGCTAAATACTACCAGATATTTTTGTAATTATCGAAATAGGGATGTGAAACTTAAGTATTGAATAAGAATCTGAAATAATCTGGAGTAATAAAGCGTGAATACGTGCATCATAACATAGCATAACAAATTTTAGGATATTTGATGAATATTACTCGTGTCTTGTCTCTTCATCCATATTTAACCTGTATAATGCCTTAGGATCAGCGGAAGAATAAAATGCCTATCAGTTTTCTTCCTTAAGGACCATTTACTTCTATGCTTTACTAAAAGGAATTACTTGACTCTTTTATAGCTTCAATAAATCAGTTAATTTCTTTCGATTAAAATTGCAAATTCCCTTCATTTATGTAATAATTTTTTGTTGTAGGTGAAAAACATTGCATTTACTGGGGTCTTCAGGTTGATGTTCGGCCCGCTAGTTGATGAGTTTCCTTGCTTTGGAGCTGTTTGCTTCTCATTACGTCAAAAGGTATGGTGTTTCCTTTAACCAGTCTTCCGATTCTTCTAACAGAAGTTTAGTATTTATTATGACGAAGCAAGTCTAGGTCAACGATATGCATACAAATGTATTAGCAATATCTTTGTGCTAGGCCTGTCAATTTTCTTAATGTCCCCTTAGACATTATACCAATAAAAGTTGAAGTTTTTGGACCATTCACTTCTCACACATGCACGGTGTATTAGATAAGTTATTGCCCATATACATAGGTAGACACAGAAGCATGCCATTGTTAAATGCATGGAAGCAAGTAACAAGGTTCTTTGTTTTGATATTCAGAAAAAGCTGGATTTTACACTAAAAGTTATTGGAGGAGATCTATCAACAATACCCGGCCTTTCTGATGCCATTGAGGTTCTTTTATTTTTATTTTTAACTAGAACAAGAAAAAGAAGACGGTGATTGATGATCTTACTACTTTCTCCGTATCTTCTTTTACTCTTTTGGAAATAATCGAGGGGTATTTATTTTTACAGACTACTATAAGGGATGCTGTCGAAGATTCTATTACATGGCCAGTTCGAAAAGTTATCCCTATATTGCCTGGAGATTATACGTATGTGCCACAGTTTAGCAACTCATTTCTCGTTCTTTATTTCACTTAATTTTCTCCACTAAAAATGGTGATAAAAATGCTTTATACATGCACAACATTGAAAATCCTATACATGCACAAAAAAACTAAAAATACTGAAATCTCTGTACGCAAATCTTTTCGGTTTTTCAGTGACCTTGAACTGAAGCCTGTTGGAATTCTGGAGGTGAAGCTTGTGCAAGCAAAAGACTTAACAAATAAAGACATTATAGGGAAATCTGATCCTTTTGCTGTCTTGTATGTTCGGCCACTGCGCGACAGAATGAAGAAAGGCAGGACAATTGTAAGCCTTTAAATATCCTCCTGTTTCATACTTATCTTCTCCGTTACCCTTTCACCAATTCGGAGAGAGAATGTAATTTCGTTTATATTTTCTCTTTTCCCCTAGAACAACCAGTTGAACCCAGTCTGGAATGAACATTTCGAGTTTGTAATTGAAGACGCTTCAACTCAACACTTGGTGGTTAAGATTTACGACGACGAAGGTCTTCAGGCAGCGGAACTAATTGGATGTGCTCAAATTCGGCTATCTGAGCTTCAGCCTGGCAAAGTGAAGGATGTGTGGCTGAATTTGGTCAAAGATTTGGAGATTCAAAGGGACAATAAAAATAGGGGTCAGGTAATAAATCTTCTTGTCCGAGCTTCTAATTTCTATTAATAATTTGTGGAAAAATAATCTTGTTTTTATCTCTGCATCTTGCGCGTTTTAGGTGCAACTAGAGCTTCTTTATTGCCCTACTGGAATGCAAAACGGCTTTACGAATCCGTTTACCCAGAAGTACACTGAGACTTCACTGGAGAAGGTCTTTAACAGCGGAGCAGACGGGAGAGATATACTTGAAAATGGTGATAAAAAGAGAGATGTTATAGTAAGAGGTGTACTTTCTGTTACTGTTATATCTGCTGAAGATTTGGCACCGACCGACTTGATGGGGAAGGCTGATCCTTATGTGGTGGTCGCTTTGAAGAAAACCGAATCAAAAAACAAAACCAGGGTATGTCGCCTTTTAGTTCGGTTTTTTTGAAAAACTGTTGATTCTTCTTTTTTAAATATTAATTAATTGCTAATTTATGTTTCTTGTGTTTCAAGGTTGTGAATGAAAGTTTAAATCCTGTCTGGAATCAAACTTTCGATTTCGTTGTTGAGGATGGATTGCATGATATGCTAATTATAGAAGTGTGGGACCACGACACGTTTGGGAAGGTACCTTTTTGCTCTTGTCTTCCCTCTGTTATTTTGTAGTGCATTATGTTGGTTAATCATTGACAATTTAAAAAAAGTGGATTACCAAAATAAATTGATGTAAATTGAAAAAAAGTTATGCATTAGCCTACAAATCAATATACGTTCTTCATCACGTGTATCAATCTCGTATACGCCTCTACTTCTGTATGAGGAAATGGCATGTCTTAGTTTATAGCCCTGTCATTCGAACCGTATTAGCTGTTAGGTTAGGTATCCGAATGTCCAGTTTTGTTCTTTTAGGCCACATTTCTGTTGCCAAAATATGATCCAACAAAATAGGATTATACAATTTTATGACTACTTAATTCTATAATTAAACCAATATAAGAGCTCATTTTTCTCATAATTAGAACTAATCAAATATCAGATGAGGTCAAATTATTTAATTAATCATGACTTATCTTACTAACAAATAAATGAGGTCTTAGCATATTTCTACGTTTTTCTTCGTATGCAGGATTATATGGGAAGATGCATCTTAACATTAACAAGAGTTCTATTGGAAGGTGAATATAAAGATGCATTTCCTCTCGATGGTGCTAAATCAGGAACCATTAACTTGAATCTCAAGTGGAACCCACAACCGATTTATCGGGACTCGTCCTAGTCAACTGTTTTGTGGCTTATATTTATACATTACTCCGGCTATATAGATGCATACAGAGAGCATATTCAAATTCTTCCCAGTGACATCAATCGGCCTACATTTATCTAGTAATGTGATTGTAAAAGTGATTTTTGTGTATGTAAGACTTCTGTGTATATACTTATTCGAGCAATAGACAGTTAAGTTGCGGAAATGTTGAAGTAGATACCGGAGTAAAGTCGGGACAAGTTTTACGTAGAATAATCAAATTTGCTTCATGGAAAATCATTTCATTTGGGTGCTGCTATTTTCACAAACTTTCTTCGATACTCGTACTCTTTATTTACAGTAATCGGTTCGCCGAAAATCAACATAAATGTGATTTTTGATTAAATGATCTTATATTGATTGTACAAAAGCTGTAATAGAAATTATATTATCTTCACGAATCAGGGAAATGCTGTTTAGATCAACACGATACCTTTTATTAGGCTGCTCTGATTTCCTCATCTCAAGAAATTAGCTCTCTGCCAAATCGAGGTGTTGTCTCTTAGCGAAGATCGAACAAATTTGTCTGCTTTACAAATTGGCAATGGCATAATGGATAACTTTTTTCTTCAGTTTCCTTCTTCTACGACTGTTACCCCTGCATCACCACCATTTACGTCTTTACATATTTGTTCTTCGAACAAGTGTGTATAAAAAATCAACAATCTTAACCATAATGCCGCAAACGAAAACAAAATTCAGGACCCTACTCCGTTAAAACCTGATCCAAGTTCTGACACATTCAAGACTTACGACTTAAATTTTGGCGAACTAAATTATCACACCAGAGTTTTGAAGTGTACTCACCAGTACTGGTTGTGTAGCACGAATGTATCGGTTTGTACTCTCTTCCCATCATCATTTCGATTCCAATGGTAAATGGCATGTGTTTTATTCTTCACCTCTAATGTAGAATGTCCGTAACTGGCTTCTCGAAAAGCAGAATAATCTGGTTGGGGATCTCTAAATCTGCAGATATCAAATTTAGCCACGTCATATATATAATTGAAAAATGGGAAGCACAATTATTTAAGCTTACTTTTTAGCAAGACCTTCTTGGTTTCCTCCATCCCCAACAGTTATGTAAACAGGAGCTGATTTGTCTGGTACCGGATAGGAAGAACCATTTTGTCTTAAACTTGAGATTCGATACTGCAATCAGAAGTTCACTATCTTAACACTCGAACATTAAACAAAGAAAAAAAATGATTGAAGTGCATACAAATGTTGTTTATTGCTACTCATATTATTAGTGATAAATAACACGCAGAAGTAGGCGAATATTTTTCAAGTTTCGCATTACCTAGTTACTATTAAGCGCAGCTTGGTTCAGAATACAAAGAGAACATATTTTATATATTAGTTTTGTTGAGTGAAGAAGACCTTTCAAGGGGGAAAGCTTAAAATCGGGTAACTTCAACCATTATGTTATCTACCTTGGCATGACAGTGACACAAAAAAAAGAAAAATACTATATATCATGGAATTCAGAATTTGAAGACTTGGATGAAGAAAACAAACCGATCTTTCGTAAGCATGCACGTGACCAGCAAAGATAACATCAACTTTATATTGACAGAACCAGCTCTCGTAAACTACTCTCATGCTTTCCCCCTCAAAGAAATGGGCTTCATTGCTATTGTAGATTGGTGCATGCATCAGAACAATAAGCCAAGGAGTCTTCTGTCGGTCAACCTTTTTTAATTCTTGTCGAAGCCACTTCCACTGAGGTGTATATTTTACTGCCAGTTTAGAATTGACAGAAATTAAATACACGCCAAGCATTTATGAAGATAAGCAGATGCATGTGAAGACTATCCAGAGATGGAAATTATTAATTAACCTATTTGAGGGTTCTAGTTGTGCAATAAGCATAAGATGGTTTTTTTTCTTCTTCTTTTTCCTCATTTTAGGACATTAGTAGAATATAAACTTAAACCTCGGCTTTTAAGTTTATTATGACTATCTATATTTTTTTTATGAATTAACAAGTTACAAGTATGAAATTACAAACATCAAATTATTCTATCAAGCTTGAAGCTATTACAGGAGATAGTTTCCTCTAGTTTTTTGTAACAATGGGATCACAGGAAAAAAAACATCAATTACAAGAAAACAAATAGCATATGGTTACTAATAATTCACAAGGACTAAAAACTAGCGTAGAATTGGCACATTAGCAAGGAATATTGTATTGGCCGATATACCATTTTAACAATATATGAAGATGCTTAACCAGGGTCAAGTTGGTTAACAATTAACATTAAGCTTCCATTTTATAAACAAGATAGTCACTTTACGTGCATGAATAAAGATTAATACCGCGTCACCGAAATGAAATAAGCAAGACCAAATTCATATATGACAATACTAAATTACCAAATGGAGAGTAGCTTGACAGGACAATGATATGGGCAGAGGACCGTCTCACGGCATACCACAGGGGACTACTGCTTTCGCTAGCAGGATAAGGTGTAGGATATCTGTGAAGATAATTTCTGAAAGGTATAACCTCCCGCTGAACATCGGAGAAAACATAAAAAGTGGTCAGTAAAAAGGAACACAAAACGTAGCAAATATTGTTATGGTTGTTCATATATTAAGACTTTCTATGTGACAGTATAAACATGAAAAAACATTAAGAGCAAGTCGAGTCATTAAGAGAGCTGACGCAAAAACAGAAAAAAAATACCGTTTGAATCAATAAAATTAGATGAGAAACAAAATTTTCTAAATCTTGATGGAGACTTTCTGAATAACTAATAAATAAACTCAAAACATATTTGTCACGACAATTTACCATTTGTGGAAAGTACTCTATTTCATGATTTCCAGCTGACCAGATCCATGGCTGATATGCTGCACTCCGTTCAACAAAACGACCCCATGAATCCCATCGGACGCCAACATCATGATTTTCATATCTGTCAGCATAGGAAAGATCTCCGACAAATAAGATGGCTTGTGTACCAGTCTGCAAAGAATGCTCAAGAGTCGAAAGAGAATTATATGTCTGGCCAAGATCACCTACAAAAAATAAAAGATAACATTCACAATTGAACATTCCAGAGCAAAACAATCATGGATAGTAGCATCTGAAGCCACATGGCACTAAACATGAAGGATCTCGAGAAAGGTAGTTCTCTAGTGTACGAGACATTGTAAAGAAAAGAAACACTGACCAATTATTCCAAATTTGTACGAAGCATCTGGATCAATTTTCGGAGGTGTTTGAAACCAAAACTTTCTCGAAGAATCACCACTCCCAATCTCGTAGTAATACTTTGTGTCATACTGCAAAAACACAGTTGGTTTCTATTATTGTCCGAAATTTTGAGAAAAACATTGGCGTTAACTGAATCTAACTCCTATGTCTTCATACTACATACAAATAAACACCAAAAATACTGCTTATTTCAATTTACATCATCCAGCCAATGTTACTACAATTTACGCAGTGCTGAACATAGTTACCTGTAGACCATCAACTAGACACTGATGAATATATCCAGATTTATAGTCGTAAAAGGTATAATTCTGCACCGGCCCCTCTGCAGTAAAATCGTATTTTCCTTCTGATAGGCCATACTGAACTTTGTTCGAGCCAGGTTCATCAGGGGTTACCCATGAGATTATAACGGCTTTCCCATCATAGTCACCTTGTGTGATGTGCACCTGAAAAACAATAGCACCAATATTTAGTATGATAGTTTTTCACTCTTTGCCTCTTTCTCGGACGAGATTATACGACAGCTAAGAACCGCACTCACTTGCTGTGGAGCATTGTAACCTTTAGGAACTGCAAATACTTCATTGTCTAACGGAATATCAATCGATGGCCACTCATTACGAGTAAAGCCACTCGTCTCACCGGCGTTCCCACTGCCTACGCAGATCAAGAGAACAGATGACAGAAACAACAGCTGAACCAACATCGATTCCGATTTCCCTAATTTCCTGAACCAGTACATGATCAATAGCATCATAAGACTAGAACAATGTACTTCAATACGAAACAATCATCAATTTTCAAAGAACAATATTTCAATACAAAACATTCGTCCAAACAAAACACGATCCACAATTAAATTAAAAAAAAAAAAACCGACGCCAGATCATTGATTCAACGAATCATTAAATCAGAGTACAAAAATCTCAACCACGGGTGAAAATCTACCGAACCAGACTGAGAATCAACATCCACAATCAAAATTACCGACATCAACCAAAAATCCACACGGATTTACATGATTCAATTCCGATATAAACATTTGCGGGTAAAATGCGTAGGGATGCAGTGCCGCATTCACATTCATATTGCACACACAGTATACGTATCAAAATACACACAGTAGTATGATAATTAGAGAGTGATTTTACCTGAAATTGGAAGCCAAGTGTGAAAGCTTCGCTTCGAAACAAAAACAACGAGTGACAACTGACCTCATTCGCCGGGTGATATAACTATAACTGTACATACATATATATATATATATATATATATATACAACCACGCTAGTTGGCGTAGATTAGGTGGGTGATGACGTGATGTGATTCGGGAGGCGCATTTTAGAATTTCCTTCGAGTTTGTTTGTTAAACCGCGGCGTAAAAATGCGCCGGAGCGGAGGAGGAGGAGGAGGACACTTGGCGGATTATCATTGGATGTGATGTCGCTGACCCGACCCGAGAAAAATGGTAACCCCGAAAGCCCAATAATATGATTCTAGGCCCACATACTAATTATAGTAAGGGCTAAATACACTTTGCACCCTTAAACTATAGTGGTGGTAACACTTACCCCCCTCATTAATGAATTTAATGATAAACTTTGACTTTGAATGATGTGGCATTTTTTCTTCCCAAATTGTCCTTCTAGCTATTATATTGATGCATATATAATAAAATATTTTCAATATTATATCAAAAACTAAAATTTATAAAATATAATAATTATTAAAAAAATAGTTTGATTTATGTTTAACTCCACATTTTAATTACTATAGACCCTAATATAAATAAAAATCTCAATATTTTAAAAAATATATAAAATACGTTAAACATTCGCAAGAAAAAAATATTCAAGACTTAAATGGCCAATTTTTTTATAATAATTATTGATTTGAAAATTTATTTAAGTTACTTAAATATAAATTTTAATAAAATAATATTTAAATATTTAGACATTTAAATTATAATTTCTTATTAACTTTTGAATACATTTTGTGATGCTCAAAGTAAAAAGTGAGATGATTATATTAGAGTCATATACACATTAAAATAACTATATAAACTATAAAATTATAATTACAATTCGAATAATCGTTAACTTTTTATTAGCTACAAATGAACACAAGGTAAAACAAAAATAAACTAAAATTCAATTTTTTTCATTCATAAATTTACAATATTGAAATAATAAAATTAAGTTTTGGCAAAGTTGCCGAATTTTTTATTATTACATATTCATTATTTATTTAATGGCTAGAAGGACAATTTGGGAAGAAAAAATGCCACATCATTCAAAGTCAAAGTTATATCTTTAAATTCATTAATGAGGGGGGTAAGTGTTACATTTGTAACTTTAAGGGGGTAAGTGTTACCACCACTATAGTTTAAGGGTGCAAAGTGTATTTAGCCCTTATAGTAATTATAAGTTACAACCACTCCATCAACTATGAATCTTCTTACATGTCCACTTTTGCAGTGTCACATTAATAGAATCTTCTAGATTATATGACATATTCTCAATTTTTGACCCGTTTTATCTTTTTCGAGCTCCACATTTTGAAGTAAGATGATCATAAGATGTGTTTTTTGGCTTGTACATACCAGATTATGGTGAATCAGAGACTGCAATGTTGCACAAAACGCGTACAAACTTGAGAAAACTCCACGGAATCTAGAAGATTATGTTGAATTTGACATTATAAGGGGTGGACGTGTAAGAAAATTCACAATTGAGGGAGGTAGTTGTAATTAGGTAAACATGAGGGAGTTATTTGTAATTTGACCATACATAAGGGGTGATTGTAATTTACCCAAAATAACAATTAAGCAAAGGGGTTAATTTCGCTCTCCTTCTTCCCAGTTTGAATCCGCCACTCCTATTTCATTTCTCTACACTGTTTAAATCGGAAAGTTCAGCTGCTCCGGCGAAAATCCGGCAACTGACAGAGTAATTTCCTAATTCCGATTTGTTTTTTTTTTCTATAGCCATGTCAAGATGTATTTACAGCGTTTTGCGTTTATAAATTCTAACATTCAAAGCAATTTCTTTTTGTCGAATAGCCATCTGATTAACCTAGTTAGGGTTTGAGGAATTCGAATTGTATTGTGTGCTCTGCTTTCTTTATTTCCTAGTTGATGCTCTCACTACACGTAGGCGCCATTGCAGCTGCTATATATTATACACAGTTTCTGGATACTTATTGATTTTTTTAGTATTTTCATTTTAGCTAACTTTCGAATCTAGCTTTCGACTGTCGATTCTATTTTCCGATGAATTAATTGTTCTAACTAGAAACTGGATGGAATTTTAGTACATTTTGTTAGGCTCAATTCCCTGTTTTTGATCTTTTTTTTTAGGTTTACGTTTATGATGATTTTATTATCCTATCGTGTTTGAGGAGCCGAGCAATAGTTATTTAAATTTTCCATCAATTGGAATTGTAATGCGCAGTGTCGTTCGCCTTTTCCTCGTTTGTATCTTTGATATCTTATGTTGTTGAGCAATTGATGTTTTCGTCCACTTACAGTCCGTTAGTTGTCAGTTATCACTACTACGAGTTTGATCGAAATAATTTCTTTGAGAAAAAGATAAAAAGTCTGTAATTTTCACTAGTTATCTAGTCTTTGAGGAATCTAATTTGACTAAAAAATCCCGTTTTTTTTCTTTTTTTGGGCAGTTAAGAAACATTCCAAAGAAGAGTTATTTAAAATGTCTGGTTTGGGTGCTTCCAAAGTATTCCGTGTGGTAGCTACAGCTGCCGCTACAGTTCTTGGTGGAAGTTTCGCTATCGGTTTTCTGAGCTCTTCCGTTTCTGATCGCATCGCCTCGATTAAAAAGGTTACAGATACACGCAGTCGTGTGTGCTCCTCTTGATTTTTGTCAAGAACTAGCTTAGAACTGCAATAAATATCTATTAGCATTCGTAATTGCACACATCATTTTTCCTTCTTGTGATTATGCCTCGTGCACTCGTGTAATACAGGTCAATTTTGCAGACAAAATACGGGAAGTCGTGTCGGGCTTGTAAAACAATAGGGTACTACAAGTGCAAGCTGTGTGAAGGGAATGGCACGATAAAGTGGTCTCCGCTCTATGATCCAATTTTTATCAATCCATGTGTTTGCCCAACTTGTGATGGATTCAAGTGAGTCGTTTCTGCTCGAAAATTTCTTATCCCGTATAAAAAATAAAATAAATAAATCATGTTTCGTTATCGAACGAGGTTGTGAAAGGGTTATTCTTGCATTCTTGTTTTTGTAGGGTTCAAAGATGCCTCAACTGCTTGGGATATGGCTCTGTATAGAAAAAAAAAACCAGGGGCAGGGTGTAAGTAATTGGTTTCGACTATTGTTTTTCTAGAGTTTATGGTCATTTTCTTGAATTATTAATATATTTTTTTTGAGAAATAATTATTAATTAAACATATGTGAAGTTTAGCATGTAACTTTGAGTTTGGGCTTGGATCCACAATTTTGGTGTTGGGCTTTGAGTAAATTTTAGAAGCTTAACAAATTATATCATAGTGTAATTACTACAGTAGAACCTCGATAAATTAATACCCGATAAATTAATAACCTCGCTTAAATAATAAAATTTTCCCAATCCCGACTCGGGGACAACGTGCTAAATTAATAATTCGCTAAATTTATAAGATAATACACATTCGGAAAATTTAAGAAGCCCCATATAATATATAAATTAATAATGCATAAAAAAATTTCTTAAATTATATGGTACAGTGCATATTTTATAGATCTGTGAAGGCTTAATATAATATAATTTAATTCTCGCTTGTTTCTTGTAGAAGTTCATATTACCATCAATCTCGTCCCTCACTTTTCTTAACATGGTTAGAACTTTCGGTATAGTTTTCTCATAACTCAACATAAATCGTTATATACCATTACTGTTTTAAGAGCTTCCATTCGTGAAACGGGCTCTATAGTGCATTGAACGAATGGTACAATGAATAATATACACGTAAAATTTAAAAAAAATGTATTTATTGAAAATAATAATAAAAGTAATTTTATAAATTAATAAGTTATTAATTAATGTATAAATTAATAATTATTAATTTATCGATAAGTTAATATTTCGCTAAATTAATGAAATATTGATGGTCCCAACTGTATTAATTTATAGAGATTTAACTGTAATTAGCATGTATTTAATATTCCAACATTAGATGCTAAGATTCGAATATGCTGCGCATGAATGCATTGTTTATTGGTCCACGTGTACATGTACGTAACTTAACTTGACAATCAAGAAATTCCTCCCGTACTGGCTCTGGGGCCTTCGGGACAACCAACCTGAGTATAGTGTTCAGAAGGAACCAATTTTTATTGGAGTTGAAATTTATATACTGCAGTTGCCGGTACTTGATCGTAGGATCTTGCAATAGCTTACTAGCCCATAATCAGTTGAGTTATATTCATGCGGGTGACAAAGATTAAACTAAAATAAATGTACTAGAACATAATTGAAAAGAGACAAAACAAAATTTTATTTTGTTACTGTTGTTAGATGAAAGACCAAGCAATTTTCTTTTGTATTAATAATAATAATAATAATAATAATAATAATAATAATAATAATAATAATAATAATAATAATAATAATAATAATAATAATAATAATAATAATAATAATAATAATAATAATAATAATAATAATAATAATTGAAAAGTCAGTCAAATTTCTCAAAGATTGTCTTTCGCAGTAGTTTCGTAAAATTATTTTATTTTATGGAACATACATGTGTTCAAAGTTTATTAATTTATTTTAGGCTGCGGCTATATGCAAGACTAATTACACTTGTGCAAGACCAAATTAAAAAAATTAATGTATAAATACTATAATACCCTTATTTATTAAAAAAATAAAAAATTCCAAATATGCAAGACCAAAAATTCAAAAACACAAAAAACCCTATCACAAGACCACAAAACTACAAGACCAACTCTCATCTTCTCCATCTTCCAAAATCCACAAGACCTTTCTCCTTCCTCCTCCATTAACCCACAAAACCTAGAAATTCAAAATCATCAAAACTCAACAAATCTTACAAAGATGGCAAGTATGGAGTCAGAAGACATCAAAATAGAAGCTTCTACGATGGAAGAACCCAAGAATGTATGCATTTATGGGTTTTTTTAGCTAGAATATCGATTTTCCAAAAAAAATCCCGCGCAAACGAATTCGACATGTACATGTCGAATTTTACAGGAAAAAATCGACATTTAGATGTCGATTTTGAGGTATAAAATTCGACATTTGAATTTGTGCTATAAATTCGACATGTCAATGTCGATTTTTACCTATGAAATTCGACGCTTAAGTGTCGATTTGTAGCATAGTTTTTCGACACCTTGGTGTCGATTTTTGTTTTTTTCTCATTATTTGTATTTGGTCTTACATGAGAAAAAAAAAACTAATTTAATTTATGGGCATACTTGTCATTCCATCTTAATAAAATAGAATCTTTTGGAATCTTTCTTTAATTTGGTCTTGCACAAGTGGAATGAGTATTGCATATAGCCGCAGCCTTTATTTTATATATGAGCAAAAAAATAATAATTATGGGGGGTCTTCTTCTTCCAGATTTTCCCATTCATAAATCCCCACTTTTTGCAGAGACCCATACATACACGTACAGGATCTGTCTCTGGTTATCTTCTTTCTCTCTCTAGAATCTGAAAATCTGATGCAATGGAGGAGAGAGAAGAACCAGAAGCGATTGACACACATCAGCGCTTATTCAAAATTCTTGAAGCTCTCAACCGGGTTTCCCACAATTTCCAACCGAGTCACGACTCGCCGGATTCCAACTCGTCCGCCATTAAAGCTTTACTCGAGCTCCGGACGGCTTCAGCCTCGCTTCCGTTTTCCCTCTCTCAACAGCTCTCCCGTTTGGTCGATTCTGTTCAGGAGCTCCATAATTCCAAGCCATCAAAACACGGCCTCGTATCGTTTGTATCCCACCGAGTAAGGTCCCACGAGGTTTCCCGGCTCGCCGCCGGCGTCGAATCGGAGCTCCGATCCTTGATCGACGGCGAAACCGTGTCCAACCTGACAAAAACCCTTTCGGCGATTCGCTGTTTGCCGGCGAACTCGCCGCCGTCGTTCGATGCAGACAAACTGTTCGACAAAATTACCCTTCTGCAGGAGCGGCTCTCGCAGGGTTTCGACATACAATTGCAAGACCTTCTGCTGAAATCAGGGGTTTTCGCAGAGCTCGAATGGGTTCTCTGCAACCCCCGTTTCTCCATAACCGTCCGCGACAAGGCGGCAATCGCCATGAAAGAGCTCGTACTCTTCAACAAAGACGTGTTCGTAGGATCGGTACTCGTCGGAGGAAGTGTGGACGCATTAATCTCGATGAATTCCCCTTCTTCTCTGCAAGTCCTCTCATCATTGATAAAGGCAATCAAGAGCCCCTTGGTGGAGGAAATCGAATCCCGTGGCGGGATCTCCAGGATCGTCGGTTATTTATCGGAAGAATCGGAATCGAGAGCGACGGCATTCAATTGCTTAATGGAAATCGGGTTTTTCGGTAGGAAAGAAGCCGTGGAAGCTATGATCAACGGCGGACTGATAAATAAGCTGGTCGAATTACAGAGGTCTTACGAGACTACGAAAACGACAAAGGAGAGTCCGTTCGAGAGGTGCGTGGCGAGATTTGCGGTGCAGATTGAAATGGGAGAAGGGCTGAGGCAGAGAGAGAAGAGGGCTTTGAAACAGGTGATATTGAACAGAGTTAGAGAAGCTTGTGTTTCTGATGCTGCTGAATGTGCCACCATTATTTCTGAGGTTTTATGGGGTTCTTCGCCTTGATTTTTTTATTCTTTTTTGGGGATCATTTTCTTGAAAAATTGTTTGCTGTTAATAATTGCCTTATGTGTTGTAATTAATTGAGTTTGTGTGCATAGTTACTTTGCGTAAATGTTGTTTGTTGTATAGAAAAATCGCAAGAATTAGACGCCGGCAAACCACACGAGAGATGTAAAACGCCAAATGTTGTTTGTTGTATAGGAAAATCGTAAGAATTAGACGCCAGGAAACCACACGAGAGATGTAAACGCATGTACTTGTTTCGTGAATGGTGCTTTTTGTATAGGATTTAGGTGGACTCCAATTTTTGTTATTATTATTTTATTTTATTTTTTCATATATCTATCCACATGCAATTCAATTTTGATACGTTACTATGAAAAGGGTCAATTAGTCAAACATTATTATCTTTTCTAGATATGACTAGTGGAGCCATCTTGCTTATCTACCTTACTTTTGTCATGTAACACAAGGCAAAATTGAAACATAATTTTTTTGATTATTTATATTTAATGAAAACATTTTTTTTCCTGTAACAAAACCAAATCATGTTTGAATGAAACTTTTCGAATCGTTTTTCAAAAATATTTTGAAAAACATAACAAACACGGATTTATTACGGAAAAAAAAAATAATGGAACCAATTCCATCAAATTTTCCTGTATAGGATAGGTGATATACAAGATCCAAAAAAGACATCAACATTCCTCTTCCCTACAAATTTCTTCGCCAACATCGTCGATTTTTCCAATTCCGCATCATAAAAAAAGAAAGAGAACAAAAACTATCCCGTTTCTGTTGTTTCGCTACTGCTAAAGTTGTTGTTCGACTTCTTTCGGAAAAGGGCTCTCAAGAGTGATACAACAGCAACTAAAGCTATTTCCATATGCTCAGAGCTATTCATTCTTACACATACCTGGCCCATATTTCTGCTGTTCAAATTAGCATTTATCGACATTCTTGTACCCCTTCCCAATCTGAAATCCGACTGTATATTCCCACCCAAAACCGTTTCCTTTTTGAAAGAAAGAAGACTCACCGAAAGACTCGTCTTGTCCTCTCTCACAGGGTAGTCTTTCCCTTTCAAAGTGGCTTCAAAGCTTCCACTGTAACCAAATTGCCCACTCCCTGATATCACACCACCATTCGTTTTCAAATCCACCCTTTTCTTAATCGATATACTATCTTCAATCTTGCCACAGTAATAGTACTGATTCCCAAACGACATCACAGAAACACCACACTCTGCCACATTGTACTTGTGAGTTTTCACCTTTGCGTTGCTTCGAACCGAGCAGATCAATTCCTTGCCTGCAGACTGTACATCGAGGCCAACGCTGTACGTGGGCCCACTAGGTGCCACGTAGGCTGCTGTCGACTCGCATTGGATATTGAAGTCTTGTTTATCCTTGCTCATCTGTCCTGCAACACAGGTGATTATATCCTTCCCCAGTTGTGCTGCTATCTCGAGGTTGATTCCATCGAAGCCCACATCGTGATCCCATCCGTGTGGATCGAGAACTGGTCTTGCAAGCCACCTGTCACTCGTGACAAGGCAGCGGAATCTATGGACAGGATTGTCTGAATCGAAACTTGGAGGTACAGACATATCTGGGAGCATAATTGGCTCTGGAGGACCTTCTTGACTTTCGATATTATCATCAGGGGCTTTCTCCTTTCTTGCCATGTATTCTTGTTTCAGCTGTTTCTTCATGTAAAGGGTCTCCCTGTAATCCAATTCATCAAGATAGTCTTTTTCCTGAGAAGGGCTTAGCTTCTTGAACTGAGATTTAGTCAGTATGCGAATAGGAGGTAATTGATCGTATTCATCTTCTTCTTCGGTGTCAGAGAAAGAGAGTTCGTCGGTTTCATTATCCGCACCATTTGAGCTCAATTTGACACGGTGTTTAAGAAAAGACGAGAGCAGATGAGGCAGAGAAGGCAGCCTGGAATTTCTCGAGGGCCCCAATTGCATGCTGTCTTCAAGTTCCAAAAGAGTGTTGACATCACCGAGGATTTTCGTGCATATGCAAAACAACATGAACTGGGACATCCATAACTGCCCATTACGGAGAACCTTCTTACCGGAGTTGTCCATTTTACAGTGGCGGTGATTCTCCACCAAAATCACGGGATTTTCGAGTTTTGTATCCAATATTGACTGGTGAATATGGTGCTGGAGCACCTGTGTGCAGTGAGAGACATAGGAATCGAAGCTTACGGGGTATCCGTTTTGACCTTCCGGAAGGGCTGCAGATGAATGAGTCATAACAATATTGGTGCTGAACCATATTGCAGGACCAAGAACGTCGGTTATGAGCTTCAATAACGGGAAATCGTGATTGCCCATGCTAATCAAATCGAGGCGTTCGAAATACAAGATAACATCCGGACGTGATTTTTTAATAAACCGCTTCACCGAGTGCAAAATTTTCCGATTTTTACGGTCGGAATTTGTTGAGGAAGGAAATAGGCCAGGTGTGTCGATGAAAGATATTTTGATGCCGTTCACAATTCCCACAATCTCTTGAACTCGATCAGTAGCGGGCTGAAATGCATTGGTCGTTACCTTTGATTCACCAAGTATGGAATTTATTGTGGAACTCTTGCCCACACCAGTTTTTCCCAAAACAAGAATCTTAAGAGAAAAGTCCAGTTGAGGTACACCAGTTTCTTCTTGCTCTGCAGCTATCACCCGAGCTCTGCCAATTTTCAGATTCGCCCTTTTTAAATCTGATTCCCCTGCTCGTATTAAAGTCGCGAGGTGGATGCGGTATAAGACCTTTGCCACTGTAAGGTCATCTTGAAACAGGGCAAATCGCCGAAGAAGACGTAAAAATGTAATTTGTAAAGCTTCAACTTTTGCAAGAGGGTCTGTGTGTTTCTCCTCGGTGATAACATTGGACCCGGAAGAATTTTCCACTTGTGGCGGCAAGGGATTCTGAGTTATCTGATTATCACTAGATGCGGAAGGTATTTCAGTAGAAACTGGCCGTGAAATTAAATTGGCATTGTTTTGAGTTAAACCTGATACAAGAAATATCAAGCAACTGTTGTTAGACACTACTTCTCATTTTCAATACAAAGATGAACACAAAAATCAATAAAAGAAAACACGATTCGATTTTTAGCAGTCGAATTACCAGTTTTGTCAAGCCAACATAATTCTTCGTCAAGCATCAAATATAATGAAGAAAAATGAGATTTAGATACTGAATGACATGTCCTCTCTAGTACTGACAATTAAGTTAACCAAAATGAAATTGGTTGCCACTTATATGTATTTCAATGGTCAAAAAATATAGTAAGAAAAACAAATACACCTGTTAGAAAAAGACAACAATACAATGAAAAAAAAAAGTCAAGGATAAATCCTAATATTCTCACATCTCCTATGCATTAGACTTAGAAAATAGTAGTGAACTGAAATGCGATACCTCTGTTTCCAAGCTCTTCATTCTGAGGTTCCTGCGACAAAAAGCTATCCGATGCTGACAGTGGTCTGGTCGAACCTATTGACTTTGATATCACTTGAGAGAAAACCCAATCCTTAATGCTTGTCATGGTAACTACCTATGATTACAGGACATTAATTCTTTAATCAAAACTTCACATGAAATAAGTTAGAGATGGCATTTTGCCACGTGCAGTTAAAGCCTTGAAGGCAATCATAAACGAACCTAGCCAAGCATTACATTTATGCACGAATGCTACAGATCAATTACAATGTGAACAAGACCAATAAACCAATAAACATTAAATTAGAAAGTACGTAAGCATGGCCTGCTTCCTATACAATTTTGTCACGAGGAACTAAGCATAATTCTAGCATAACCAATTGCATAATTTCAAAAGCATCAAACCTGACACGCAGTAAATTACATCTCATTGTGGTTCAAAGGGCTTACTAATTAGAAAGTAGAAACACCGTTTTCCAGTTAAGAGCAGGCCAAATCAAGTAGCAAGGGCTCAATCGATCAAGCCATGTTTAATCTGTAATAACACACATGCTTTGCATAGGTGCGAGAAAGAGAGAACTTTTTTTTTTTTTTTGAGGATGAGAAAGAGAGAACTATTATCACTATTATCTATACATGTCGACTGAGTAGACTAGTGAGTCAGAGGTTTGATTTTGTATTTCACCACCTTGAAAATCCCACTCAGTCAATCTTCTACAAAAACGAATACAAAGGCAGTCTCAATCTAAACCTCCAAAATCCAATCTGTCTCTCCTGATCCGTAAATCAATGCCGACAATGTTCATCACCGTATTTTGTTTTATACGACCTTGTAGAAAACCGCGAGTTTCATCGTGTAAATACATCAAGAACTTAAGGTTTTCCGAACGAACTCACGACAGCAATTAATATTGCAACTTAAAGAGGCGATAATGATATAACATAATCAATACAAGACATATTTTGCAGCCATTCTTTCAACCAA
Source organism: Erythranthe guttata (assembly GCF_056151865.1). Classification (NCBI taxonomy): domain Eukaryota; kingdom Viridiplantae; phylum Streptophyta; class Magnoliopsida; order Lamiales; family Phrymaceae; genus Erythranthe; species Erythranthe guttata. Next base: position 2,124,155 of record NC_142543.1, on the reverse strand, counting down.
TCACAAAATATAGATACAACCTCACAAAACCCCATTGGCAGAACACAAACTTTTCTCTGCCGCAAAGAACAATTAAAGCTCTCAAATTAACAGTAAAGCTACAACGAATCCAATAGAAAACAAGAGCAGCTAAAATACTTTATTTAATGAAATAAAATCGCAATCAACCAACCAAGGTAAAACTAAGAGCACATTATTACAGTATAAAACGAATACCTGATTAATTGTACATCGGCACCTCCAATCAAAGAAGATTTACAGCTCCAGCGAGTTCCGATTGAACATAAAAATTAAAAAAAAATCGAAATCAAACTGATAGTAATTTTATCCCCGATTCTTCTACACTGTGTATTTGATTAATCGAAAGAGATTGAAGAAAACAATGAAGTATGATTTTGGGGGTTTCTGCGATATACCCAACAAGGATAAGAACCACAAAAACGACGCTGTTCTGCTAACAAATTTTAGCCGCTAAAATCGTCAAATAATAATATGGACTCGGGGAAACTATGTAATTACATAAACACCCTTGAATATTTTTTATTTATTTTTATTCTTTTTCCTTCATGCAAGTTTAAGATGGATGAGAATAATAAGGGAACAGTTTTCATGCTACAAATTAAAAAACAATCCAACCTTGACTTTTGAGAAGAGATATAGTCAACGGTTGACTTTTGAGGAGAGTTAACCAATGGAATCCCTCCTCTCCTCAGCAAACCAACTTTTGGTTTTAGATCGAAAATTAATTTGATTATTATTATTAGATAATCAATTAAATTAAATAATTGGTAAGAAATATTTGGGATGGCCATTAAGTTTAATTAAATAATTTGACCAAAATTAATTCGATTATATATATATATATATATATATATATATATATATATTTTGTTGTGCATTTGCATTGGTTCTCTTTGAATTGAATTTGATAAATTTCGGCCGCCCAAAGGTAAACGACTAAACCCTCATCTATATATTGTTTTATAAAAAAATCCCTCTTTCGGTAGGAAAACTATAAGAGTTGACGTGTAAAACAATATATGGTTGAAGAGTGGTAGTAAATTTATAATTACCCAAACATGAGGGAAGTTTTCATAATTTAAATATACTTCAGGAGAGTGGCAGTAATTTGTACTAATCCTTCCAATTTCACCATTTTAACACACACACACACTAACACACACACACACACACTATGGAGTGTTGTTTTTTTTACAAGACAAGTGCTTAAAAAGAGTGTAGATTGTAAAACTGCAACATAAGCAAAGAATAATTGCACAAACACACAAACACAATATAGCCATCTTATCTTGTATGATTAGTATTTGATCAGTGTAAGCCTTTGAGCCTTTGTACCAATCACTGCAATATCTATTATAGTCATCATCACCTATAATGAAAATTCATAATAGGGAAGAAGAAAAAGAATTGAACAACACTCTTCCCAAAATACCCTTACTCTTGAATTTAACAAAATTTCTTCAAGATTGCGGGCCGGGCCGGGCCTCATAAATCGAGACTCTCATAAAATTGTCCAAAACGAACCAAATTCAACAGTATAACTAATTTTTGGTCCTCAGACAATGTTGTATTGACATGGTTTTCTTCATAGTCAACCAGCAACTGCCGTTTCACTTTCTCCGTAGTAAAGCATTTTCTGCACATAGAACATCATGTAACCCTGTGCAGTCCGTACAATGTCGTCATTGACTCGAGTTATCCAAGCGTCGTCACATTTGTACCATTGGTTGCTTAATCTCAAATAAGTGACGTAATGACCAGCATCAAGATTACCCGAGTGAGTGATGACGGCAAAAAGCTCAAACTGTGAAGAAATTTCGCTCGAAGCATCTTGCTCGTCTTCGTCAAATGGGAACATTCTGTTCCCATACCGACTTTTGAGAATAGAAGACGAGAGGTAAGGTGCCATGTCAATAGAAAACGGGAACTGTAAGTAGCGGTCGATTTTTCTCGACATTTTACGGATTGGAGAATGCTCGAACCGTTTGATATGAAAGCACGAAACCATAGGGAGCTTTTTTATCGACATTTGTTTGAGAGATTCCTGATTCACTTGGCATTTCTGGCAGAAGAATTTTTGGTCAGACCCTAATCTCTCGGGCCTTGTGAAACGATCAAGACAGCCCACCAAGGTAGAAATGCTTGTGTTTTGGGCAGAGTTCATGGAGTTTGCATCTTTCTTGACAGAATTACTGGATTTTGCAGATGTTTTTGAAGACGTTTTTGCAGATGTTTTTGCAGAATCAACCTGATTTGGCTCCAAGTCCAACGAGATATCTATACATGGATCATACGTTGTAGATGTAAACCCGCAGGATGTGCACATGACATCAGATCTCAGGATGCCGGAAAATACACGGTGGGCAATACAGCAATCTCCACTGCCTGCACGACAAAACATGTGGTCAGAGAAAATAAAAATCATGCCTTCGCAAGTATACTTGCAAAGTTCGAATTTTCACTTATAAAGTGCCAAAAATAAGATAGCATGTTAAACTCATGATTCATGAAACGAAATGACCCCCTACGGACTCCATATTCACATAAGAGAATGTAGGATAATGATACATTCTAGACACTGCTTGGGAAGAGGATAGGTTACCCTATTAATGGAGAAAAATAAAGTTATGTTAGTTTACTAACATTCCATTCATTTGATAGGTAATGGATTCTCAAGAACTCTTGATTATTGGCAGATCAAGTTCTAATGACTTCGAATCTATAAGGGTTTCTTTTTAACATTAATTTGGTTGGAATTTGAAATCATCAAGTATAATTGTTGAGATGATTGAAACCATTTTAAGCCAGACAAACAAATAACTTAATGTGAGAGAACCATCAGCAACGTATTTTAAAAGACTTATTTTTAGAAGAAGGGTGCGACGACGAGAATCTTGGACGAGACCAAAACATCCGACTTTTTGAATCAAAAGGATTCAAGTTAACAAAGCCCAGCAAAAACTTGATTATTTAACTTTGGATGTAAGGACTCTAAAGACAACAAAGATGGAGTTAGTAGATTAATTAGTGTGACGCAAGAACCCTATGATGAAAGCCAATTTCACCAAAGAAAGTGGAACTTACAGGAGTGAAGCAGATGGCAAGCTCGGAGTTCGAATATTGGTCCTAAACCTGACAGCACTTGCCAATATCATGCCTAAAGCAATTGGAAAACCTAGACCAGTACCCTGCATTTAGAAATTGATGTTACTCCATTGGTTCAAGTATTTGGGGTTGCCTAGCTCAGATCAAATACTATGTATGAGAAAGCAGGATGCTAAATGGATGAGAGGATGGCAAGATTTGAGTTATATATCTATTCATCATAAAGTCATCTCAAACAACACCACAAAAAAAACACCCGTTAGTTTATTACAGGCCTAAACCTATCTAAAATAATAGTCCGGAAAAGGAAAAGAAGAGGAAAGAAATGCAAATGGATCCTAGACTTACCAAGATTCACCATTGAACATTTGAAAATATTAACTTCTTGCCATCGTTCATTGTGTATTGCTGGTAAAAGTTGAAATCTAATGGCATTCCTGAATCCTTACAATCCTATAGGTCAAGTTAGATTATTAATAATTTGTGTAGCATAGTTCTTCTTTAAGTAACTCCCTGCCAGCACTCTAGAGTTACAGAAGACTCTGACAAGATTTGATAGCTTCGTTAAAATTTAAATTCATGAGAATTCTCTAGATAAAGTTCTTAAATGTCACATGTCCACTAAAAATTACAGTTGAATGTTTTACTTAGTCAACGGGGCAACAAGAAAAAAGTTCTTTAAGACAATAAAGCATACTTGCAGATAATACAACATAATAGAAATGTTTCTTACAACCTCGACTTTAAATCACATGGATAGTTGTTGACTAATGCAAGTAGAATCAATTCACTATCACGTTAAAGAAGGTCCAACATGACCAGCAGGATAAACTAGCTTAGTCTTACCTTGACTAGGGGGCTTGTACCTGTCCTTCTGCAACTTTTCATGAATGCCATCAAGAATGGAAATGAAAAACTCGTGTGCATCCTGTTGCTGATAACTTGCGAGGTCCGATGCATGCTGCCACCAACTGTATCACAAAATGCAGCCCGTATAAAGATGCGGTAACATGGATTCAAATCTATTTTATCAGCTCAGATGAATAAAATATATCTACTCACAAAGTGCCATCTGTACAAGCATAAAATATCATTTGCACAGAAAAAAATAGTTAAGCATACGAACATATTGTCAGCGTTTAAAGAATTAGATGTACGAAGAACAAGCAAACAAACCCAAACGCCGACCTGTATAAGAACTTCGCCGGACTGTACGGCATCCTATCCCCCAAGAATGCTGCAGATAAAATGGCATCAAAATCGCATGCTAGACACAACTGAACATTCTTACTATCGGCTTTGTTCAGCTCGCTCTTTCGAGTGACAATGGTTTTATTTTCTCTCTCGCAATAAAATTTGTTGTGCAAATCACTCACGAAATAGTTCCTCAAAGGAGGCGTATGGAGCAACGCCTGCAAAACCGAGTTCATGAAACACGTGTTTCCAAGATTGCTGAGCCCTCTCAGCCCCTGTGGATAAGAACCCGGGTCACTGCCGAGTTGACTCGTTGGCAAAGGGGTAGTGTTCTCCGCGATCAATGCCTGCTCCTTGAGATCTGGGGTCCACGGCTTGTAATCCACGCGCTTCCGCTTTTTCAGATTCTCCGGTGGGGGTACCGGCCGGTCGCCGATGGCGGCCGACACGACGGCGGCGTCGAAATCGCCGTCATAGACTTGGTCCCCGCACTCGCAGCAGAAGAGCTCGGCCCGGTCCACGTCAACCGCCACGTGGTGCGAGGTCTCCTCGGCGTGCGACCGCACGTGCTCACCGCACTCGACGGCGGCGCACGATACGCAGGCGTAGAGCCGCGGCGGCCGGAGCCCACAGGATCCGCACTGGATGTCCACCCCACGAAGTATGGAGGCGCGTCCGAGGGGGAGGATGCAGATGTGATCCTGCAGGCTGCGGAACGGGCTCGGGCCGAGCTGGGATCGGAGCCCCAATAAATGCTGGCAGGAGAAATTAGGGTTTTGCGCAGCTGGCGTCGAATCCCTCCTATTCGAAACCGGTTTCTGCGATTCGGCCGGTAATTGAGTCTCCTGTGAGTTGATGTAGGGCAGATTTGGCCGGATTTTGTGATCCGATGATGACATTTGGGACATAAAACCACCCTTTTCAACCCAATTTCAACGCAGGAATCAAACGAGAAATCAATCCCAAGTACCGGAAGAAGTAGATATGGCGGCGGTCGTTTCTTGACGACCAAGAACAGTCAGCGGATAGTAAATCGGATCGGATCCAAGTACATTTTGAGCTTAATACGGCGAAATCTCTGCAACTGTGTCGTTTGGGGTTTGGGGATGGGGTTGGATTAGGGTGTTTTGATTATGGATTAGTAGAAAAAGTAAAGCTTAGAGTAAAAATGGTAAGAAATGAGAAATATTAATCTTTTTTTATAGTAAAAGTATAAATTCGTATATACCTATACCGATGAACCGATAATTCAGTTCGATATTCAATTTTTTTATTTTTTATATATATATATAAATATTTTTGTATATGAAATATCAGTATTTAAACTAAAATTAATTATAAAAGAATTAAGAAAAGAAAAAACAATTTTTTACATATTTTTAATAAGATCACGATTATTCGGTTATTTATCGGACCATACGATAAAATGGTATGAAAATTTTGTGTATCGAAATTTCGGTAATTAAATTTACAAACTGAAAGGATTTTTTCGTAAGACAATATATAGTTGGGGGGTGTGTCTGTAATTATGAAAATAAGAGGGGTTTTCTCGTAATTTAACCTTACCTCAGGGGTTGTCTGTAATTTGCCAGGGCATAGTGCACTGGAAACGTCGTCGTTTGGATGCTTTGAAATTGGAGATGCAATTGTAACCCCTACCGCGAGAGAGAAAGAGGTCAAACACAGAAATCCTCAGGTAAATAATCCTCGATTTTTCAAATTTGTAGTATGTGAATTGCTGATCTTCATCGATTTTGGCTGTGTTCTTCATTTTGTTTTTGTTATTTTTTTTACCTATTGCAGCCGGTGTTTTATTTACATTTTCTCTTGAAGTTTATGAACTGTGTGACGATTGATGGACGCGATCACTGTTGTTCTATGAATACAATCTGTCAAAATTACTGAATTTTTAATTTGATTAATCGCGTGATTTAAAATTATTCAATTGAGTGCTGGGGAAATATTTCAGAAGAAATGGGAAGCTTTTTTCACAGTAGCAATTTTCTGCCGCTTCTGTAGCAATTCATTTCGATAGTTTTAGTAAAAAGGAAGAAACGAGAACAAATTTTCTTCGTCTTTCGGGCGTAGAACAAGAACAACATGACTGTTTTGCTGCAGATAGAGAGAGCCTAAATCTTATGTTGATTTTGCTCCTTCTGTTTTTCGTTTGTGTTTGTGGAAACTAGAAAGTAAACGTAGAAACACCGACTTAACACATCGTCTCTATTTGTTCGTAAGCAACGTGAAATTGTATAATGCTATCACATCTTTATCGGAGTTGGATGAAATCTATATTGATGATGATAGTTGGATTTTTGCGGATTTTTGTTGTTTTTTGCCAGACGGTGAAATCGGAACTCGAGAATATAAAAACTGCTTGCAAAGGATTGACATGGTGAGTAATATCGTATTACTTTCGGTACTTGTGTTTTTACTTCGTTGCCAGTTTTAAATCTCAACCCTAAATTTATGCGGCCCGTAACACATTTCGTATAGTTTACCTGCAACATAGAGAGACAATTGTAAAAGCAACGAGAAAGAAGAAAATTACGGGGAATTCATGTTTTGATAAAACTAATAATGTTTTCGTATGGAGATTAAGAGGGTGTTTGGCTAAGCTTATTTTAAACAGCTGATAAGCTCTTACGTCTGATAAGATGTTTTAAGAGCTGATAAGTTGTTACATCTTATTTTTAGGATTATTTTTTAGAATGTTTGGATAATAGGCTTATTTCCTATTTTTACTCATTAAAAGATCTTAAATAAAAAGGTGGGGTAGAGGTACTTATTTAAAAAGATCTTATTTGCTCTCCAACAGCTTATTTTAAAAAAAATTAAGATCTTTTTCTAAAAAATTACCAAACACTTTGGAAGAGCTTATAAGCTCTAAAACATCTTATAAGCTCCTTTTAACATCTTATAAGCTTAGCCAAACACCCTCTAAGATGCTAGTGCAAAAGAAAATCACGGGGAATTCATGTTTTTTCGTATTCTTTATCTTCGTTTATAATGTAAGAGAATCTTTTATCATCTCCGTATTTGAAATTATAAAGGCGGAAAATGGATCAATTATGCAGGTCTACCACTCAAGTTTCGTCGACGATGAAGAAATTACTAAGGCATGTGGTTGCCCTCTACTTCCCTTAAAAAGCCACATAAAAGGACCAGCTCCAGTTTCAGAACAAGGTCATATTCATCCCTTAATTCAAAATTTTCAAGAAACGAAAAAAATAAAAAAAGAAAAAAAAATCTTTTTTTATTGTTATTATAATGTTTATGTTGCGTATGCAGATATTGCTGATATTGTCGATGAAGCAATTACGTTTTTTCGCGCCAACGTATTTTTTAGAAACTTCGATGTCAAAAGTTCAGCTGATAAGCTTCTTATATACCTTACGTTCTATATAAATATTGCTCTGAAAAGATTAGAAGGCTGCAGAACATTGGCTGAAGGAACTAAAGCAATTATAAATCTCGGGTTGGAAAAGGTCCCTGTGCCTGGAGAACACGGTTTCCCATTTCCAGGTTTATTTGCCGTTCCACAATCTCAACAAGAGGCAGGTAAATTGCGTCACATACGAAAAATAAATAAAAATAATTTTTGAGCGACAAATAAAAGTTATTAGATTTTTGTATTGAATTTTGATTTATAATCAGCAGAATCTGATTATATCGATGTTGAATATTTGCTCGTTATGTCTTAGTTTTTATATTGTTTTCTTGATTTTATACGACTTTGTGTGTGCAGAGCTGTTCAGAAATTATTTGAAGCAGATACGTGAAGAAACGAGTGGGAGATTACTGAGTGTGGCGTATCGGTCGAATGGAACTCCAAACAAATGGTGGTTGGCATTTGCGAAAAGGAAGTTTATGAACATTATTACAGCGTAAAGAAAGACGATAAAAGCAAACCATTTGACTGCAGTGTTCTTCGTTCGAGTAAGAAGTTTCGGATGCTTGATCTCTAGTTCGAAATATTATTATTATTATTGTTATTATTATTCTTTTGAATTTATAATTGTGTCTATTCAGTTGACATATATATGTGGTTTCACGTTACATGTGTTTTGAATTATAATAGAGACATATATTAAAAATTATGAAATATTTGTTCAAATGTCATTGTCTGTGGGCCCCACCGATATTTGGTTGGATTTAAAACTTTAAATACTCCAACTAGTAACTGATTTCCCATGTGCCTCACCTCTCATCAATTATTGATCAATAATCCTTCACAATTATTGTTACAAGAAAATTCAAATTGAAAATTAATTAATAATTCAATTAGGGATTAAATCAGCTTATAGAGTAAAAAAGAAAGCGAAAAACTAATTCCAAGCTTGATTTGTAAAAGCTTCCGAAAATGAAAAAGATTTTTTAAAAATCAGAAATTTTCAAATCGAAATCGGCGAAAGTTTGAATTTTTCCGGAATTTTTATTTTATTATTTTTGCATGAATTCACAAATTATATAAAGATTTGAATATTAGCAATTTGACAAAGAAATCTCAAAAATAGACTTGGCCACTTGCATTTCTAATACCAATTAAATAAGTTAATGCTTGCAAGTTTCCTTTTGCTAATTGGTAATTAGGATAATATATTATCCAATCTTAGAGGTAAAGTAAGATCATTTGAAGAAGTGTTGTAGCCACACTTCACTTAAAGAAAAAGCAAGAAATAGAGATGACCTCAAATAAAATTTTCATTTATATTCGGTTTATTAAGATGCTACATCAAATAAAATACACCGAATACATCTTTACCATTCAAATGAAAACGATAACTCGTAAACTTAACCTAAAAGAATACAACAAACACACAACAATATCTACCCCAACACCCTAAATTAATAAAAAAAAAAAAAAAAAAAAAAAAAAAATCGATTTCTACACAATCCAGATTAAGCACGATAGAGTTTCTCTACTCGTAAAACCTACATCATTTCTTTCTATATATTCAAGAAAACGAAAAGGGCCAAAGTTAAAGAAGAAGAAGAATGTAAAACGTTTCTCTTTTTCTAGTATATTAAACTTGAAAACGACGAAGTAAGCATGTAGGGTATGTTCGATAACGGGCCCCGTTGGCACGCGAGCTCGTGAATGTCCTTCACGATATCGAAGACGGCATCCGGTTGAGCTAGTTTCAACGCATTTTCCGACATTCTCATTCGCTCCTCCGTTTTTGTGCTGAACCACTCCGCCACAATTCTCGCCGTTTCTTTAGGGCTTCTCGTAAATACCCCCGCCCCATTGTCCACTACGTACGGGACATTTCCTTTTTCCTATCAACCCAAAAAATGAAATAAAATTAACGAATAATTCTTATATTGTGATGCAATCAGTGGCAGAGCCAGTATAGAGCAGCAGTATGGGGGTCATCGCCCCCTATATACAATTTATGAAATTGACAATTAAAAAGCGTTCGGATTTTTTTCACTTACTTGGCCAGGAATATAATCGTTGAGAATAATCGGAAGGCCTCTTATCAATGCCTCTGCAATGGTACCCGGCCCAGCCTACATAATCCAAAATTAATTAATTAAATAAATAAAACTGCGAACAATTTTTCATAAAATGCTTCGATTATTGATTGCAGAAGTATCTCAGATATAACATACTTTAGTAATAATGCAGTCACAAGCCCCCATCCATTTCTGCATCTGCTTCTCGAATCCTCTAACCTATGTTTAACAACAAACAAATAATCTTTAAATTCATAACAAAATATTGCAAAAATAAAAAATAAAAAAAATATTCGTTAGACGATTCTTCGAGAAGGAAACTGCAAGTTGGTTTATTACCTTAACCGGAATTTTCCAATCGAGAGACTGCAATGTGGCAGCCAGCTCTGCATTACGCCCGCAAATAATCACCAGCTGTCCAATCGGCTTCTCGAGTTCTTTATCGAACAAAAACTCTCCAAGAGCCTTTGCCGTTTTCTTGACGGGGCCCATACCCTCGCCCCCTCCCATTAGAAGTACAGCTGGCAATTCCGCGTCCATCTCAAGCTCCACCCTCAAATCATCCTATACCCAAAAGTAATCACATTCTTGATTTTATTTTTCGTCTTTTTTTTTTTGGGATCTTATTTTCAACTTGAATACATTATATAATAAAGAGAAAATTTGTACCTTTGATATAATTGCTCGACAGAAGGTGGGGCGAATAGGCAATCCAAATACGCGAATTTGAGATTCTTCAAGGCCGTCGAGTAAAGCTCTCTTAGCTACCTCCTCCGAAGGGCAATACAGTCGATTCACGTTTGGATGAAACCTTTAAAACATATACACATTTTAGCATTTTTTTTTTGTAATTCAATCTCGAATTTAGATTTTTTTAAAAAAATCGAATCTTTATTTACCACGTGCGGTGGCAAGTATTGAGGTCGGTTATGACAGTCACAAAAATGACTTTCTTCTGTAAGCCTTGCCATTTGAGCACCCATAGAGGAATATGCTGCATGAGCGGATGTACGCTGATTATTATATCGGGCTTGTACTCCATTAATCCCGCCTCCACCTCCCTTTCAAAACGATCGAACAAAAAAACGTAAAATTAGAAAACGGTGGTTATAATTAAGTATTAACTAAACGTGATTATCGAAAGGGAGCCGTACTTGGCGTAAAACGCAGCAATTGCAGCAAGATAAGCGGAGTGTATCCAACGAGGAGAAGTCCCGTGAAACGCAACTTTCCAAAGTTGGACGTGTTTTACCATGAACTTATACTGTCCTTCCATGTCGTTCAACGGCCAACCGGTGTATTCTTTCCACACATCTTTTACGAAAATCTTGAAAAAAAAAAAAAAAAAATTACTTTAATAAAAAAAACATAATCTCATACATAAAAAAGAATAAAAATTTGAAAAATTAATTAGCTTACTCTGTATTCGTCGCCATATTCGATCTGGAAAGCGTCTCTGATCGCCTCAGCCGAGGCGCGGTGGCCGCCGCCGGTATCGCTCATCAGAATCAGAACATTTTTTGTTCTCTCTGCACCGATTTGCTCCAATTCCATGTTTTCTTCATCTTCAATGGCGTATTTGCACCTTTTCTGGGTGGTGGTGGTCCCACCGCCGCCAAATCCGTACACCCCAACTCTTTCAAACACCCTGTTTATGGAATCCTTCGGAGAAGCCACCTTCATCTTGAGATATTTATGTATAGATATATGGATTCTGTATGTAAAGATTGGATTTTTCGTCAACGGTTAGAAGAACCAAATCACAGAGGCAAAAAAAAAATAAAAAAAAAATTGAAACTTTATTGAAGAACAAATGCACAATCAACCTTATATATATAGATAAAGGGGTTCTGTATGTAAAGATTGGATTTTTCGTCAACCGGTTAGAAGAACAAAATCACAGTGGGAAAAAAAAAATTGAGTCTTTATTGAAGAACAAATGCACAATCAATCTTAATTAAAGCAAACAAACATACAATTTTAGTAAATACCTGAAATGCAGACAAAGTGGAAATCAAGAATCCAGGGGCAATGGAAGAAAAAGAAAAACAGGAGCCCAGCTGGAAAATTGATTTCTCTCCGAAGAGAGAGAAAGTTTTAGAGAGAGAAAGCAAAGAGAGTGGAGGGGAGGGGTGGGGGGGGAAATGGGAGGGGGGGTTTGTTTAGATGGTTAAAAATGGAGCGATATTTGGTTGATGATGGAATGATGCCACTAGGCATATTCTGGGTGGAGTGAATCTCAGCCGTTGGATGAAGGAATGTCCGAATTTGCAGATTCGAATCTTTATTAGTGTAGCTTGTGTAATGTGATGTGTGGGGACCACTGTTATTATTATTACATGTACAGTTGTGCAATGACTTTGTATTATTGTTATTGTTATTAATTAGTTATTATTTCCTGTTAGAGATTAATTGCCAGGGTGGGTCTACATGTATTCTATTTTACTTTATTTCTCCACCTCATATATTTATTTCATACACTTGTATTTATTTTTTTAATAATTCATCTTCACCCAATAATTAATTTTTGTTTGATTTTTTTTAGGGTAAATAGCACTTAACCCCCTGTAGTTTGAGCTTTCTGCACGTGAACCCCTTGTACTTTTAATATTAGCACATGACTCCCCTGTAGTTTGAATTTTGTGCATATGATCTTGTACTTTTCATATAAGCACATAGCCCCCTTATGGTATTTTTTGAAGTATAGGGGTTTATGTGTTTATATTAAAATATAAGGGGGTTATGGACTATATTGAAAGTACAATGAGTCATTTGCACATAGTTCAAACCGTGAGGATGTAAGTGCTATTTTACCAAAATATTTATAAAATCCATAAATTTGAATGAAATATTAGCTGGAGTCTAATTATTGACATTTATTTATTTTATATTCAGACATGCGGTAACCAAATCTAAATAACATAAAATAAGAAAAATAAAGAAAGAAAATAAATAAATAAAGAAAAAAACAAGGAACGACAACTCAATTCGGGCTTTTGGTAAGTAGTTGGGCCCATATATGTTTATAGATGCAATTTAAGTTGGGCTCAAATATAAGGGCCACTCGATATAAGATATCTATAATATTTGGATTGTAATCCCTCTATATATTTTTTTTTATTAAAGTTATATATTATTTTGAAAAGCATAGATTACTTTAACAAGAATATTATAATTATGTAAATTAAGTGGTGTAATTGATATGCTGAAAAGCATAAGTTAAACACATCTTATAATTCTATAAACTAAGTAATGTTGTTCAAGTGTCAATTTGCGATTCAAGAGTCTTTGAGCTTCGTGCGACCCAATAAATTGTATTCCAACGTTCAATTGGATATAAAGGAATACGTGCTCCTAGGCAACCTGCAAAAAATGACTGTCAGACAAGGTCTTTCCGACGTTAGCACTGCAATAGTCGGAATCGTGGAGGAATGATATATATACACAAGTAGAATGAAAATAAGTGTTTATTAGAATATGTTTACTAGAGATAGTCTTTTCGTGAACCTCAAAACTATATTTATATATGTCGTAGGGATTGAGTGATGGACCCCTTACTTCTCTTGCGGTCAGATCACACGTGGGAGTTGCACGTGTGAGCACTTAGGAACTAGGGTTTTATATTCCAAGAAGTCAGATACTATATAATAAATATAAAGAAGTTGGGTTGGATAGCTGTTTCAATCATGCATACATATATATTATATTATATATATATTATATAAATATAAATCGTGGGGGATATGGAGAGGCAGGCAATCCACGCAGTAATTAAATTTAAGACATGCATGCCATATCATTGGGGCATCACCAAACAATAATTATATTATTATTTATTAAATAATTAAATACATAAATGTAAAATATATATATATATATAATGACAAGAAAAGTATGGGCTATGGGCTATGGTAGTTGCCATTAATAACCACTTGACTCTCCCTATCTCATCTATTTAACTATATTTCATCATATATATCTCTCCCATGCCCATTGCATAATAAGCCAGCTAGCATACATGCAAATCAAGCAAACACACCAAAAAAAAAAAAAAAGACAAAAAGAAAAAAGAAAAATAGTTTGAAGAAATAATTAATCGTCTATGGATCACGAAGAAAACCAAGAAACCGATTCTTTCGTGCCGGTTATCCCACGATTGGATCGCCTTGATCGTGTTGTAATAAAATTTCTACTTTTTCATCTCCCTTTTGATCTAGCTAGCTATTAGTACCATTATATGTATGTATGTATGTATGTATAGATTGATGAACAACCAATTGTGTTGCAGCTGAAGCTTTTGGAAGATGAAAAGCATAGTTTATTATCATCAAGAAGAGATTTTTGTTGCAAGACTCTGTCATCTGCTCTTGAGGAAGTCCAACACAAAGGCACACTTTTAGAGCGTCTCACTGCCCTCGAGAACCGAGTTTTACAGGTTCGTTTTTTTTTTTTTTTACATAATCGAATAATTAAACGAACATTTTCAAATAATTAACATATCGTTAGTTCAACGCAGTTGAGCCTGGAAATAGACCAAGGGAACACATCCAAGTCGAGCTCTTCAACCGTCGATGCTTCCGAAAATAAAACCATTCACGAAAGGAGTGACGAGTATTCGGTAACAGCCATCGGCCAAGACAAACAAAATCCTCCCACAATCCAAACACAAGTAAAAGACTCTTTTCCATATATATATGCATATGCACAATAAATTTCTTTAAATACGTATGAGCATCGATATATTACGTTTTCAAGATTTATTTATGATTTATATATTGTCGTTTGTTTCGTAGGAGGGAGCTTCTTCTGCAGATGGATTTTCTTCTGCAGATGGATTTGTAAAATCAGTAACAGCTAAACAAGAAATCGTACGACAGAGGAAGAAAACCCGAAAAAAGTGGCTAGGGTTGTTCCGACTTTCATGTTGATCGATTTTTTTTTTTTACTTTTCATGTCTTATTCATGTATTAGATTATCGTACTTAACGGCGCTCGAACTGAGCTTCACATTTTATCGAACAAAAACTTATTCAAACATTAAGATTTTGCACAAATTGCAAATAATAACATATCTCAGATACTCAAATAACTCTGTTAGAAACTATTTATATATTGGACCTAAAAAAACCAGTCCTTAAAAACCAGTACCTAATATATATATTTCAAGTCAGCAAGTCTTTTACCATAATACCCCTGCCCTAAAACAGGGCACCGCAAACCTAGGACACGCGACCTACACACACGGGACAAGGTGGGTCCCATCTATCTTGGTGTCCCGTTTCTTGTTCCAAGCAATCAGCATGATACATGTGGCCGCAAACCAAAACCGCCACAACGGAAACATCGTTCAACGGCATAGAGTTGTCCAAAACAAACGGGGTTTTCCTCAAACGCTTCTTGCATATCCTGCACTCCATCTTCCGGAGGATTCCGGAAACTCCTCCACCGTGCTGCCCCGACCTAATCCTCTCCGGCTTCCGGAACATTCTCTCCGCGCCATCTGATAATCCAACACACAAAATCCTTTAAAGGGTGGGCCCAACAAATCACAATACTACACTACTTGAAAAAAAGATAACAAAGATCTCTACATGAAATAGCAAGATTCTTGAAAATGATTAAAAAAAAAAAAAAAAAGATTCTTGATAATAGTGTTGTACCTCTGTATGTGAAGGCTGAGGGGTGTTTTTTGGTTTGGAGTTTGAACGATGAGAGAGCGTCGTACATAAGAGGAGTGGCTTTAGAATTAGAAGGAGATGAGTTAGGATATTGGTCGGAGCTTCGTCTGGAATAGTGGCGGCCCATCGGAGGGTGACGAGAGTGTCTTGACGTTATTGGATGATTGTGATGAGAAAGACGTGATTGGTGAGCTGGCGATTTCTTGACAGATTTATCCATAGCGTCCATTATCGATGCTAGAGACTGTGTTGCGCTGCTTTCGGTTAAGTCAGAAGATTTACGTAGATCCCCTTCCTGAGGTGCATGTGGTGGTATGAATTCTGAAATTCGACGATTCAATGCATTAGTAATAAATACAACGTAAAAAAAAGTGAAATAAATGAAACCACTAATAGAATTAGACAGAGGTACCCAAGAAGAACTGGGAAAAAGAAAACACATCTTTCTTATAACAGTTGACAACACGTGTTACTTTATGTATTCAATATTTCTAAATTTGAGATATCACTCTGAATTATGACAAATATTAAAGCTTTATCTAGAACAAATGTGCAATTTAAAGACGTCAGATCAAATTCAATGAACCATAACAGAGGAGATCAGTTCGTTATAAGATGGAAGCCAAAAGATGTAAAAATAAGATAGGCGAGCATTAATGTTTTTTTTTTCTAAATTTAGATAATTTTCATTATACCGTGTCAAACCATTCTTACGACACTCCCTCTGTATCTATAATGACACTACAATATCTATCAATCACAAGTGTTTCATCAATGCGGAGCTAAATATGCGTCCGAACAAGTACACCACAATGAGAAAAATAACCCGTTTTAGGAGCAGTTTTACAAATGAACAACTATTTTTTTATGCAAACATGTCACAATTCATATGTCATGGGGGTAAATAGGTCATTTACTAAAATGTAACTTAATCTACAAATCGGCCAGCTTCCTGCAGCAATTGTCTACTTTGAAAGTTTTGATAGTTCACGTCGATTAAGAGACTCAATAGTTAACGGGGGGAAAAGCAGAATTGCCAGTCACGGTTTCAAAGTGATCAAGTAGAATCTACCATTAAAAACAGAACGCCACGTAACTTTATATACGAGTATGTAATAAATACGGTCAAAATGATTTCAAACTCAAGAGGAAACGCTTTATCTTAATTCTTACCATGCACGTAATTATCCGAGTACAGATTTTGCGTATCCATGCCATCATTCGCAAGTAACAACACAATAACACACAAAAACCTACTTTTACCCAATCCTACAATCAAGCAATCAGCTATTTCTCGCATTTTACCAGTCCATGCACGATGCATATAATCGACACTTCTTACGATGGCCTTATATAATATGCCCAAATTGAAGACGAATTCCGACAGAAAAAATGAAGTATCGTTTTACGCAACAAAGGTATTCATAAATTATAAATTAAAAACTGTAAGAGTGTAATTATAAATTAAAAATGTAAGAAACCACAATTAATTTCTTGATCACAAAAGTAACAGGCTTTGAAATTAAAAGTTGCTACCCCACACTACAGCACTAAACGACGCAGCAAAGAACTGATCTTCAATAACCCAAACAAAAAATAAAAGCAAAAATAGAAAATTCCCAACCACCAAAAATTGATCATCCGAATTCCGACGGCCCAAAATAAATTAAAAAAACAGAAAATTTACACTAAAATCGCCAGTTGGAGAAGGACAAATAAAGAATTTTACCTGGTGGTGGTGGTGGTGGTGCTTTATTGTTATCAGCCGTTCGCTTTCTTTTCCCCATTATATATATATTATTTTATATATATCGTATCTATATATATTTATATATTAAAACTAAATGTGTATAAAAAAAAATCAGACAATTGAAAGAGGTTTTAGGGTGATGAATGGTTTAAGGGGAGAAATTTGAACAAAAGGTGCGGCGGAGATAGAGCAGCGGAGGGCGGAGATGAACCAGTAAAATTAATTTTTGTTGGGGTTTTTTTTATTTTTATTTTTTTAACCGTCGATAAAGAGTGGCAATATTCCCAAATATATATACATATATATATATAGACGGGCTTTTGTAATATGGGCTTTTTTTATATGGGCTTTTCTTTTTTCTTTTAATTGCAATTAGTAATTACTAAACATTAAATATTTGGGGCGTAATTTCACTTTGCACCCTCGAAATGTATCATTTTGACACTTTCCACCCACAAAAATAATTTATGGTACTTTGCACCCTCAAAATGTGTTTAATCGTTTAAAGTGCACTTTAGTTTATTTTCTGGACATAATTTTCCGTCGTCGACTTATTTTATGATCGTTAACATTGTCCTTTTTGTGTATTAAATTGTTTTTTTTTTTCTTCGGGGTGCAAAATACAAATGTAATTTCAAGCAAAGGTGACTATGTTGACAGTCAGAAAATAGGTCAAAGATGGAAATTTTGCTGGAAAATAAAGTGGGGTGCAATTTGAATGATTAAATGTGTTTTGAGGGTGTAAAGTGATATAATTTATTTTCGGGTGCAAAGTGTCGAGATTGTATATTTTGAGGGTGCAAAGTGAAATTAAGCCAATATTTGGTGGTAAAATTGTATTAGTTTTTTTTTTTTTTTTTTAATTAACAAGAAAACTCGCAGTTACCCAAATGGCTCGTTCAATTACCTATATTGGATTGGATTACATGAGATTGTATTAACTCCCTATTGACTAATTTATTATTTATGGCTCGTTCAGTTACCTATATTGGATTAACTCTCTATTGACTAATTAATTATTTAGTTAATAGCATGTTCGGTTTCTTAAATTAGATTTTCTATTAAATTTGTTAAAATCGGTTATTATATATGAATTGTCTATAAAATCACTTAGTTTACAATAATAAAATATAATTTTTAGGATAAAATTGTATTTTTTCTTTTTAGTCACCCCCTATTAAATTAAACTCAGGGGGAGGGGTGCTACTAATTTGATGAAATAGTAACATTTAATAACAGACTTTAATTTTAGTAGCGAGTTTGAAAAAATGTGAATTGTACCAACCAAACATTTTATTAAACCTTACTATTTAGTTAGTATAACTTTGTAGCGGTAACCGAACGAGGCCAAAGTTTATTGGGTAAATTACCACCAGGTGAGTAGTATTCTGTTTTGACTACGAATACTCATAGTACCAATTATTATTATTAAACGAGTATGTAAATTATTATTAAATGATTTAAATGAATATAGATTAGAAAAAAAAAATCTCCAAATTTAATGTTGAAATGATAAATTGTAACATTTATTTTTTTGTTACAAAAAGTAAAAACAAATTCGTTTCCATAAACTTCTGGAAAACTCATTAATATCCGAATTAATGTTAAACTAATTAACCATTTGGTGTTTATCCTTTTGAGTTCTGACATTGTAGTACGATAAATTAGCTGTTAACCATTTATTAGTAGATAATTAGCAACACAATCATTTTAGGGCTTATCTTCTAATCTGCAACGTGGATCCTAATCCAATAAATTAGATACGTACTACTAATTTCTTTCTTGATTTATTCAAACAAAACGTTGTGTGTCGAATACTCGATGACAACTACGAGACACTTTATGGGTTATTTTATAATTTATAAAAAGTTAGAAATATATTTAAACAATGTTTTTGTAAAATATTTTTGTTGCTTCCCTAATTATTTGCACGATTAAGTGACCAATTGTAAATTAATAGTTATTTTGAATATTGTTGTACGAAATATATAAAAATAATCTATATATTAAATAAAAATTACTTATGTTTACATAGTAAATTAAAAAATAAACCCCTACAATCTTAGTATTTACATGTTTTCCCCAAAACTCTCGTATCACTGTTTCCGTGTCCGTGCTACACAGATCGTCAGCATAATCGAAACTTGGTATCCTAGATTATGCAACTTTAATTTACACATTATCAAACATATACCCCTATGATTTTACATAGCATATTTACAAACATACCCCTACAATTTTAATATTTACATGTTTTCCCCAACTCTCGTACCACTGTTTCTGTGTCCGTGCTACATAGATCGTAACATAATCGAAACTTGGTATCCTAAATTATGCACCTTTAATTTACACAGTCAAACATATACATATATATATACCATATATATACATGTATCAAAGTTTATCCATATAAGATTGTGTTTTTTTTTTTCAACATTAAAAACTCTCTTGTTCAAACAAAAAAAAACATTATCCCCAAATTACCCCCATCCCCATTTACAAATTACCAAAAAAACACACACACATAGTTAAATTAAAAACCATTAAATTATATTCCTGAAAAAAAGTTTTCCTACTTTTTTGTGCCACCCAAAATTCCTCGAACCCACACAATAAATACCCCACACATCTAATTGAATTCTTCTTCTTCTTTCCCCTTCACATTATTCTCCTATTTTTCTCTGTTGCATACATATTTTTCTCCATACAAAGGCCCATGGCGGAGGCGACGCTGCTCTCAGATCTCGGCACCCAAATTATCATACCTATTTGCGCCCTCGTCGGCATAGTTTTCGCTCTCGTGCAATGGATGCTGGTGGCCAAGGTGAAGATCTCCACCGGAAAATCAAATTCCGCCGACGGGAATAACGGATTCACCGAAGCCCTAATCGAGGAGGAGGATGGCATCAGTGAACATACCGTCATTCGCAAGTGCGCCAATATCCAAGCCGCCATATCCGAAGGTAAATCCCCCCTGTTTCTAATTGCGTATGTGCATGTTGTTGTTGTTTTTTTTTTTTTTTTTTTTTTTTTTTTTTTCTGGTTTTTGGATATGTGGATTTGGTTATGGTTGGATCTCGAGTGATTTGATTTTTTTTCCCGGTGTTTCAATCGTAAAATTGATTTTTTAATTTTGAATAAAGATTTAATTTTTAAATCAATTTAGCTAGGTATGCTCGAATTGCTCTGTTAATGGACAAGGGTTTTCGTGAGTGATCTTCAAATTTGTTTGTTCTTAATTTTTTGAAGGTGCGGAATTTGCAGCATGTTAATTTCTGGAGTTGTTTAACAACTTTTTATTAATAATACCTTTTTAATATTTTCCTGGGCAATTTAATATAATAAAATATGGTTAATTCTTTGTTGATTAAAAAATGCGTTTGGTGTATCCTTTTTGTCAAGCTCTGTGATGTGGAGATCTTATAGGAGCTGTTTCTTAGTTGTTGTCACTGTTTATTATAATGGTTTCTTTATCGACACGTGTGCTTCCGATTTAGACTTTAATCTTCGGTTAATTATTGTAATCATGTTAGTTGAATAGTTTAACTCGCACGCCGTTATGGATCAATTAACTCGGGCCTTTAATATTTATTTAAACAAATTAAATTTTGCTAAATATTTTCTTAATTCATCTAACAATGATGATGTGTTTTGCTATCTTAGATCTATTGAAACGTGTTCGCGAGTGATGTATTTTTTATTTTTTTCCTAGTAATTTCATTAATAGGTTTACCTGAATTAAGGTTTGATAGCTGCATTTATGGTTGTTGCCTGTCATCATAAAAAAAATAGGAAAATGGTTTATTTAAATTATCCAAGAGAATTTAGCAAATGCCAGCATTGTGGCGTTTATGCTCGTAAATAATGATAATATGTTTCAGAAATTAAAAGTGCAACAATAAAGTGTAAACTGTTTTATCCGATGCATAATTTTCGTGGAAAGACCAACCTAAATTTGATTAATATACTAATCGTTAATTAATGATGTATACGGCAACTCTGTGAATTCATATTTCATTTATGATAAAGCTCTATTATTTCTACAGGCTCGACATCGTTCCTTTTCACAATGTACCAATACGTCGGAATCTTTATGGTTGCGTTCGCCTTATTAATCTTCCTCTTCCTCGGATCAGTCAAAGGATTCAGCACAAGCCATCAACCCTGTGCGTACGACAGCACCAAAATGTGCAAGCCCGCCCTAGCGACAGCTGTCTTCAGCACAGTAGCCTTCCTTCTCGGAGCTGTCACCTCTGTGATCTCCGGCTTTCTTGGAATGAAAATCGCCACCTATGCGAATGCTCGAACCACCTTAGAGGCAAGAAAGGGTGTTGGAAAGGCTTTCATAGTTGCATTTAGATCTGGTGCAGTTATGGGCTTTCTCCTGGCTGCAAATGGTCTTCTCGTTTTGTTTATCACCATCAATCTCTTTAAGTTATACTATGGTGATGATTGGGAAGGTTTGTTCGAGGCTATAACTGGTTATGGCCTTGGTGGTTCTTCGATGGCTCTCTTTGGTAGAGTTGGTGGAGGTATCTACACTAAAGCTGCTGATGTAGGCGCTGACCTCGTCGGCAAGGTGGAGCAGAACATTCCGGAAGATGACCCCAGAAACCCTGCGGTATAGCTAACATTAACATTTTTTTGTCTTTTTTTTTTTGATTTTTTTAATAGATGACGCCAGGAACCCTGCGGTGTAGCCAACGTTTTAACGCTTAAAAACATTCTCTTTAAATTAATTATGGGTTGTAACTCTTTTTCTTCTTTTCTGATTTTTTTATAGGTTATTGCGGATAATGTCGGTGATAATGTTGGTGATATTGCTGGAATGGGGTCGGATCTTTTTGGCTCGTACGCAGAAGCTTCGTGTGCTGCTCTTGTTGTTGCTTCAATCTCGTCTTTCGGAATCAATCATAACTTTACTGCTATGCTGTTTCCTCTTCTGGTCAGCTCTGTTGGAATCCTCGTTTGTTTGCTCACCACATTGTTTGCAACCGATTTCTTCGAGGTCAAGGCAGTCAATGAGATCGAGCCCGCATTGAAGAAGCAGCTCATTATCTCCACAATACTGATGACAGCTGGAATAGCTTTCGTTAGCTGGATCGCTCTTCCTTCGTCCTTCACTATATTCAATTTCGGTGTGCAGAAAGAAGTTCAAAGCTGGTGAGTGAAATATCTGTCATTTTCTTGATTTTTTTTGATTTTGTTCAAATATTATAAGATTGTGTCTTTCTCGCAGGCAATTGTTCTTGTGTGTGGCGGTTGGTTTGTGGGCAGGCCTGATTATTGGGTTCGTCACAGAGTACTACACAAGCAATGCTTATAGGTATATCTATCTTTCTTGATTCTTGACACAATTTTGAGAAATGTAAGAAATGTTAAAAAATATATTAAAAAGACGGTGTCTCTTTGCAGCCCGGTGCAAGATGTTGCAGATTCGTGCCGTACGGGGGCGGCTACGAATGTGATTTTTGGGCTAGCGTTGGGTTACAAATCGGTTATTATTCCGATATTCGCAATCGCGATTAGCATTTTCGTTAGCTTTAGCTTTGCTGCAATGTACGGGATTGCGGTGGCTGCACTTGGAATGCTGAGTACAATAGCAACTGGATTGGCTATCGATGCGTATGGTCCAATCAGTGACAATGCTGGTGGTATCGCTGAGATGGCAGGGATGAGTGACATTATTCGAGAGAGGACCGATGCACTTGATGCTGCTGGGAATACCACTGCAGCCATTGGAAAGGTACTTATATTATTTTACCTCCCTTAATTAGTAGTACCTAAGGGGGTAATCGGATAACCACATGAGAATCAACTTTTTCGGAAAAGTTCCATTTTTCTTACGTAAGCGAAAACTGACTTCCGATTCTAGTTCCAAAAGTTTTGGAATCTAGAAACCTATTCTGGTTCCAAAAGCTTCGGGAACTTTGAAATTTTGCTAATCATATCTCTTTACAATTTTTTTTCCAAATATTTTCGAAAACTGAAATGTTAAATGTCGTTTCAATTTTACTAATGTCGTTTTGATTTCGAACCTGATTTTGACATATTTCTATTTTGATTTTGGCAAAATTCGAAACACGAAAATTGTAGTCCTTCGGTTTAGCTTTCTAATCCAACTTAAATCCGCTAGATTGGATGCCGTGTGACAAAGTTATGCATGAATGAGTCACATTTTGAATTTTAGATACCTCAATACATCAAAGTTGTGGGCAGTATCCATTGTTTCATGTATATCTTTCTTGTCCGACATCGAATTTTAGTGATTCAAGTTGGATTAGAAAACTAACTCAGAATACTACAAATTCTATTTTTCGGGTTTTGCAAAATTTGGAATAAAAAATGATCAAAATTACGTTTGAAGTCGTAACGCTATTATTAAAGCTCGAACGACATTTATCACATCCCTTAATGTTTGATTTTTTCAATGAAAAAAGATGGGTTAAAATTTAGGTAAATTGCTACCACCCTCCTGAGGTAATATCTACTTACAAAAAACCCCTCATTTTTCCATAATTATATCCATCCCCTGTAATTTATAGATTTCTTACATTGACACCCTTTATTAGGGGGGTGGATGTAAGAAATTTACAATTCAGGGGGCTGGATGTAATTTCTCAAAAGGAAGGGTTTTTTTTGTAATTAAACTTTACCTCAAGGAGGTGGTGTAATTTACCCTAAAATTAGAAATTGTTGAGCTATCCCACAGATTTGACCCAAGGGAACTATGCTTTAAAATTTTTACAAAACAAGTTAGCTGCTTTTTGAATTAGTAATCAGATCAGTTTCAATGAACTTGTTTCCAGCAGATTATGCTTGTATATAGACCCCTTCAATTTTCTCTCCACAAAAAAATGACTATTTTACCCTTATTCCAACAGGGATTTGCAATCGGGTCTGCAGCTCTCGTTTCCCTAGCCCTCTTTGGTGCATTCGTGAGCCGTGCTGACATCACAACCGTAGATGTACTAACTCCAAAAGTGTTCATCGGTTTGATAGTGGGTGCAATGCTCCCTTATTGGTTCTCTGCCATGACAATGAAGAGCGTCGGCAAAGCTGCTCTTAAGATGGTCGAAGAAGTTCGCCGACAGTTCAACACAATCGTGGGTATATTGGACGGTTCTGGTAAACCCGACTATGCGACATGTGTCAAGATCTCAACGGACGCTTCCATCAAGGAGATGATTCCTCCGGGTGCTCTTGTCATGCTCACTCCACTCATTGTCGGAATATTCTTTGGCGTCGAGACTCTTTCCGGTGTTCTTGCTGGATCTCTCGTCTCTGGTGTCCAGGTAATATTCTTTGAATTTATATATAGAATTCGGTTAAATTTTATATTGTCTAAAAAACTACAATTAACCCCTAATAAATATAGAATCTTACTACTACACCTAGGGGGTGGTAAATTTTTTTTTTTTTTTTTGAGTAAATTCAAGTCCATTACAAGGGGAAGTAGGGGAGGGGGGGACTCGAACCCTAGACCATTACCCTATTGGTAAAGGCTAGGTACCAACTCTCCTAACGAGGGTTGGTCCTAGGGGGTGGTAATTGAAACAATAATTCTGAATTCCGCGTATTCCAATCCAAAAAATTATGATTTCCAACTTATTTTGATTCCGAAAATTCTGAATTTCCCCCCCAAAAGTTACATTTTTAATGTCAATATTATTCTGTATTTTGCTTTATAAGTGACCAAAATTTCTGAATTTCCAAATTACGCCTATTCCGATCTGAAAATTTCCGATTTTGGAACAAGTATTTTCATTCCGAAATTTCTATTTCCGATGTTTTGGAACAAAGTTGGAATTAGTTTTCAACTTCCAAAAAAAATGGTATTTTTCTGGAAGTGCTACTTTTTATCTAATCCGTCCGATTTCCACCCCTAACTATATACGTGTGATAATTAATTCTTTTAATGGAAGTCGTTGAAATCTAAAAGATTTGATTATTCTTGACGTCGTAATTGGAGAAGTTAAGTCACGGTGTATATATAATTACGCAAACAAGAGCGGTTTTTTTCGTAAATTTAATCTTACCTCACAGAGCATTTGTAATTTAACCTTGCCTCTTTCGAAGATAACACAACTTGTATGCAATGCAGATTGCTATCTCAGCCTCCAACACAGGTGGTGCGTGGGACAACGCCAAGAAATATATCGAGGTAAAACTAAGAAGATGATTAGATTATTTAGTCAGAGCTAATTGTGTTTATTTCCGGCATGACATGTAATCAAAATGGGTTTTGCTAAAACGACAGGCGGGTGCTTCGGAGCATGCACGCAGCCTAGGTCCAAAAGGATCTGATCCACACAAAGCAGCTGTGATCGGAGACACGATCGGTGACCCACTCAAGGACACATCTGGACCGTCGCTTAACATTCTCATAAAGCTGATGGCTGTTGAATCTCTCGTTTTTGCGCCCTTCTTTGCTACACACGGTGGATTGCTCTTCAAGATCTTCTGAAGTGTAAGGCAAACACAAAATCTCTTCCCCCTCTAATTTATCCTGTCATGAGTAATAATCTTTTTTTTTTTTTTTTTTGAGGTTTCGAATATAAATTTTGCCATGATTAATTAGTATGTTCGAATCTTGCCAATAGTTGGGACTTGGTTTTATTATTGTTATTATTACTATTTTTTTACTTTACTTTTTGGGTTTAATATTATATGTATAAATTAGAATATTTCAAAGTGTTGGTTGATTCAGCCCATGTGCCCAAATCCTAATTCACGTTGCACCCATTTGTTTGTTAAAGTTTTTTCAGATTGTATCAATTTAATGTATTTTTTTTTTTTTAAATCTGTAACTATATATATAAATAAAATATAGATACATATGGTAAATCTTGATCTCCTGTACTATAAATCACGTGAAATTGATATACGAAGTCGATTTTTTGATTTTTTTCTTTTATTGATAGTGACACAAAAGTCAAAATTGGTAGTCCATCTTATACAAAGTGTCACTTGTACCTGCATTTATGTGGCGATTCCTTACTGACAAAATTCACCTGGGCTTCAAAATAAAAAGAAAAATAAGTAATTTGTGTAAGTTTAGTACCGAATCGAATAAATTGAATTAATTCGATAAAAAATCGTACACGACGAATAGTTGGTACGGTTTTACCGAATGAGATTTGAGTCATTTGAAGGGGGCAAAACACACAAAATCGTAAAAATAGGCCAATATTTTATTTTTCTACAATCACTAATCTCTCCAATCTAGCATAGTAAAATTATATAAGAAAAACATATAAAAATAAAACAATCTTTTTCATGTAGGATGGAAAATATTTAAATGATTGAGATTTATACACACGTGCATCACGAGGGCGCATGTGCGGTTAATATTAAATGCATCAGAAAATGTAAAGAATCTAAACTGTTTATTTTCTGTCAATTATTGTGGAGGGGGTTAGGTGAGGCTATCGCCTTCATTAATTGGAAGATATTATTATCATTAATGATAAATATAATGTAAACTAAATAAATTAATATTCAATTTAATGTGAATTTATATGAGTAGTACTATTTAGTGTAGTCAACATTTTATGGATCAAAATAAATAAAAAAATATAATAGTCAACATTTTGCAAATGTACTCCTACAGCCTCACCAAACCCCTTTCACTCAACGACCAACACGCACTTTCACGCTCACTGTGTGTCCACCTATACATACACAAAAATGCGCACACACACACTAATATATATATATATATATATATATACAATTTATATATGCATACATAGAAATAACCCTCACATTTGCGCCACTTCTTTAGACTGATTAAAGCACACAAAAAATAAAATAAAAAAAGAATTAAAAAAAAAAAAAGAATAATTAAGCAACAATGATTACCTTCTCCTCCGTTCAACCGACGACCGCCACCCAAACCCCGGCCACCACCACCTCCGCCGCCGCAGTAGCGTCACTCATCCCGCACCACAACTCCCACCCACACCAATTGTCCTTCTCCTCCTTCGCGCCTCACCACCCCCACTCCCATTCCCACCGCCGCCGCCGCCTCAGCGTCCGCGCAATCGACGCCGCGCAGCCCTACGACTACGAGGCGCACCTCGTCCACCGCTTCACCCAGTCGACGAAGCTCAAAATCGCCGTCGTAGGGTTCGGAAACTTCGGCCAATTCCTCGCCAAGGCGTTCGTCCGCCAGGGCCACACCGTCTACGCCCACTCCCGATCCAATTACCACTCAATCGCCCAATCGATCGGCGCCGCCTTCTTCTCCGATCTCCACGACCTCTGCGAGCAGCACCCCGACGTCATCCTAATCTGCACCTCCATCCTCTCCACCGAATCCGTCCTCAAAGCCATCCCCCTCCAGCGCCTCCGCCGCAACACACTCTTCGTCGACGTTCTCTCCGTCAAGGAATTCCCCAAAAACATCTTCCTCCAAGTCCTCCCCAACCACTTCGACATCCTCTGCACCCACCCTATGTTCGGCCCCGAGAGCGGCAAGCACAGCTGGCAGAATCTCCCCTTCGTCTTCGACAAAGTCCGGATCGGGAACGAGGATTCTAGGGTTTCCAGGGTCGAAACATTCCTGGACGTTTTTAAAAAGGAAGGCTGCACTATGGTGGAGATGACTTGCACGGAACACGATAAGTACGCAGCGGGCTCGCAGTTCATCACGCACACAATGGGGCGAATACTCGAGAAATTGCAGCTCGAGAGCACTCCGATCAACACCAGAGGGTATGAAACCTTGCTAAATTTGGTGGAGAACACGGCCAGTGACAGTTTCGATCTGTATTACGGGCTTTTCATGTACAACAAGAATGCCATGGAGCAATTGGAGAGATTGGATTTGGCGTTCGAGTCTTTGAAGAAAGAGCTATTCGGACACTTGCACGAGGTTTTGAGGAAGCAGTTGTTCGGCAAGTCTGAGGAGAGCGGCTTCCGTAGGCCAATGCTGTCTAAATTGCCCAAGAACGGGACTCCGTTATTACCGCCCCAATCAGAGAACGGGACTCCTTTGTTACCGGCCAAATCGGAGTCTTTGGGTGAAAATGGCAATTTAGGATGATTTGTGTTGTACTCTAGGTATGCAACTCTCTCTCAATTTCGACAATCTTGATTCGAAAATGGTTATTTTATTGAGCTTGACAGTAGCCGGATTTGATGAAATAATTAAATTTTATGATTGAAATTATATGTTTGATTGCTTGAATGGTACAGAGGATGGCAAATTGGGGATCAATAAACAAATTTGTATATCTGAATTTGTAGATGTTAAATGAAGATTAATGCTCGAGATTCATTAGCTACCATGAGACGACATTAATAAAAATCTGACATGTAATAAAACTATCGATATCTTCCATGTGCATCCGTGCATCACATGAATGAACAGACTTAAATACACTTGTTATTTGATACATGCTGTAATTGCCTGGTTATGTATCTAGTTCAAAGTTAAGCTCTCGAGTGGTAAATAACAACTTAGGTGGCGTAAAGCTCGTGTTATATGCCTTTTGCTTTGAAATCCCGGTTGATGAAAAACAATACGAAGGGTTGCTTTGTTTCATGGCTTTAACTTAACTTTTGTTTCTAGTGATCATATTTACAGTTTCCGGGTGACCAATTTTTGATATTTATTTCACCGTTTCGTTCTCTTATAGGTATACCATTTATCCTCCCGATGAAAGAAAAGGGCGAATAGAGACACCCAATCGTGTACAGACGGTATTGTAACTTATCAACGAGTATCTCTTTCAATTGGAGTGTTTTTTCATGTTTGCCTTGTCTGATTTCTGCCATGTTGTAGACCTTTTTACCTTTTCCATTGTTTGTTGTACTTTTATCTATTCATCTACGATTTTCGAGTTTATTCGATGAGAACTAATCCAAGTTGAAATCTAATGTCCGATCTTATTGTTTTTATCATCATCTGATTTCTAACACACATCCCACAAACTAAAAATCTCGTTACATCGAACCAAATAATAATAAAAGCTGCTTAGGTATAGTTTAAGGTAGCGTTAAAGTAGTAAAACAAAGACGGGATCAACTAGATTCGAACAGCATCGATAGGCCTTTTCATCTGCTGATAGTATTGGAAATAAGTTTCCGGATAGTTCTTGACTTTCTTGA
The DNA here is from genome assembly GCF_056151865.1 of Erythranthe guttata. NCBI lineage: Eukaryota > Viridiplantae > Streptophyta > Magnoliopsida > Lamiales > Phrymaceae > Erythranthe > Erythranthe guttata. The sequence continues at coordinate 2,094,828 of NC_142543.1, read as the reverse complement.
ACAATCTAGGCCTTTTCTCGTTGTCCACAAGTTCCTCGACCGGTTCAATCTCTAATGTGGGATCTGGTGCACAAAACATAGCCAACGTATTCCTCTCGTTTTCTGCGTTTGTTAGTGCTCTGTGCACTGGGCTCTTGTATATTCCGTTGCTCATTATCTGCATAAAAAAAAAAAAAAACAATAAGATTTAATACAATAGATCGTATATATGTGTATGTATTACCTCGAGTTGATCGCCTATGTTAACAAGCAAGGCGTAAGGCATGACGGGAACACGAAACCACTGGTCATCTTTCAACATTTGAAGCCCTTCAACTTTGTCGTCTTGCAAGAGAATAGTCAACCCGGAACCATCCGCATGCGGTTTCAGCCCATGAACCAAATCGGGTCTCGAACAAGGTGGATAGTAGTTGAATCTTGCATACATCGTCCCTCTTTCGCCGAATCTTTTCACAAAGCAATCCTCTGCTAAATCTAGCGACCTTGCTATCGACTTAAGCAGCTCTTCTTGGATCCGTTTCATCTCTAAAGTATAATCATGCAACATTTTCCTGCTTACGGAAACCAACAAATGAATCCTTAATATGAACAACCTATCGTCTCCGTAAAACTTGCGTTTTTTTGTTGTTGTGTGTACCTGAAAGATTGTGGGGTTCGAGGAAAGTATTCGAGTTTTTGTTTGTCTTGTGGAGAGACTAAGAGATAGAGGCGATCGGTCCAATCGAGTGGCTGGTTCTCGAAGAGGACAATGTCATTGCCGTAGCCTTCGTAATCGTTTTCAGTTCTGGCATTTTTTTGCTTTTCCGACATCGGCAGGTGAAAGAATTCTCTTGCAAGACGACGGACTTCATCTAGGAAGGAATTCTCAATGCCATGATTTATTGCCTGAAATTCGGAGATTGTTTTCAGTTCACTTTTGTTTCTTTGGGTTCCAGTAGATATTTCAATAAATTCCGAAACTCCGATTTTTCGATTTTCCAATCCATTGGAACAAAATTGTGATCCATTTTCTCGAGATTGTTGATAGCAATTTGCATAAGATATATAATTTGATGGTGAACTTTGTCAATTTTAAAATGTTAGGGGGCAAATAGCCAATCAAGGTTAATTTTGGGGGTTTTTTTCTTTTTTTTTTGATAATTTAATTTTGTTCAAAGATGTCAACTTTGCACATCCCAAGAAGATCATGATATAGGTACTACTAAACAAGAATCAAATCTGATTTACCCAACGATTATAATCAAATCAAATCAAATACTTCAAAAAAGAATACATAATAATTGAAGAAAAGTTGGAATTAATAATTAAAAAAAAAAAAAAGAAAAAAAAACCTGGAAGCAACCCCATGTGGTGAGAGCAGAGCGGAGCTTGAGCAGCTCTTCATCAATGGCGGACGATGAAGATGAAGATGCCAGCTGTAATCTGGTAAAGTCAATGACTGGGATTTCTGTAGCTACTGGAACATTCAGATCTATTGGACCATAATCACTACGATCATTTCTGATCCAAATATACCTACTGGGTAGCTCGCCGCCATTTTCAACCACCTCTTGAACCGTTTTGCAGCTGCCAACTTCCGGTTTTGTGGCCATCTTGTTATTTTCCCTGAACCCGGTTCAACAGATCGGAGTTGTTGATGAGGTTGAATGATGGTTTGTGGGGAAAGAGTGGAAGGCGAAGTATGTATTTATTTATATTGAGGCGAAATAGAACGATCGATTTTGATCATTCCTAGATAACTATGGAAAATTACAAAAAAGTTCTTCCTCTTTAACTAATTATAATCAACCCCCTTTAACTATGAATTTTCTTAGTCGTTCATCCTTGTGCTGTCAAATTCAGTAGAATCGTCTACATTTCTTGTAATGTTATCTAGTTTGTAGTCGTTTTGTGTTTTTGAAGCACCATAATTCGGTATTTGCACGTGAAACACGTGAATTAAATTCACAATGTGTTTTTAACTTTTCTTAACTTCTAAACTAAATCTTAGTTAGTGGGCTTAGTAGGGTTAAGTAGTGCTTAGTGGATTTAATTATGGGATTTATTTTAACTTCCTAACTAACCCACTAACCCATTATCTTGAGTGCTCTTGTGGTTGGTTTTCTTGCAGATCATGGGCTGAAGAGTGGAAGCTTAGCAAGTCTATAAATACCAAACTCAAGACTCAAGATAGATATAGATTTCGAGAAAACAAAATAGAGAGCTGAAGTTTTAATCTCGAGAATTTTAGTGTGTTTTCTAGGATCTGTTGTACGTACTATTTATAAGTACATTCTTTGAAATCTAGAATTTTTGATATCTTTCTTTTAGTATCTAGATTTGGTTATAAGAGTGATCTTGAAAAAGATTCACTCATAAGGAAGAAGTTTTCGCACTCTTCTGTTTGTATTCTTGGAATACTGATTTTAATATATTTTTTCGTCCTGTAAAGGGCAAGTTCACAAGTCTTTACTTGTGAACATTTTTAATCCTGAGCATTGTCTTTTAATAATTATATTTCCGCTGCATGTTGTCTCAAGTGTCATAACATTTTAGATAACATCTCTGTATAATACGAATTCGGGACCATAAATTCTTTCAATTGGCATCAAGAGCCAACACTTGACGTATACTAAGTGTTTGTTCCTATTTTCTTTACAGAAACGAATTCGTGATGGATACTCAGATGACTGCTTCTATGCGACCTCCTGTACTTGATGGCACGAACTACACCTACTGGAAAGTCAAGATGAGGGCTTACATCAAAGCCATTGATGAGAGAGCATGGAGATCTATTCTTACTGGATGGAAGCCACCAACTATCACAGATGTGGACGGAGATGTTTTTCCAACCCCAGAATTACGGTGGACACCAGACGATCTATCAAATGCTAACCAAAACTCAAAGGCGTTAAATGCAATTTTCAATTCAGTAGATTTAACTATGTTTAAATTAATCTCTGTATGCACTTCTGCAAAGGATGCTTGGGAAATTCTTCAACTTCATTGTGAGGGATCAGATAGTGTCAAAAGAACCAAGCTCAGATTACTCTCTTCCAAATTTGAGAGACTGAGAATGGAGGAAACTGAAACAATTTCTCAATACAATGAGAAGTTGATTGATTTGGCTAATGAATTTCAATCCTTAGGTGGTCCTTTGAGCAACGAGACATTAGTGAATAAGGTATTGAGAACTCTTCCAGATAGGTTCAGCATGACGGTCACTGCTATTGAGGAGGCTAAAGATACATCATCTCTACGGCTGGACGAATTAATAGGTAGTCTCAAGTCCAGAGAGATGAACTTTGAAGATCAAAGAAAGGAGAAAGGAAAGGCTATCTCAAATGCACTCCAGGCAGAATTAGAAAAGGAAGATGTTGCTCCGGAATATGATGATGATGCAGAAGAATGCCTCAATAATGTGGCATTTCAGATTCAGAAATTCAATAGGGCGTACAGACGAAGTGGAATCAAGCCCAGGCAGTTATTTTCAGAAGGGTCTCCACAAAATCGACAAACTCAGCCCCGGAACAGATCTATTCCACAGAGAACATTTCCTCAAACACCTTCTCAAAACAATTTAAAAAATTCTTCTTTTATTCGTTCAAATTCTGAACCACCTAACTTGGATCATATTAAATGCAGGGCCTGTTCAGGATTTGGACATTATGCTAATGAATGTGCAAATACCTTGAGAAGGAGAGGAATGAGTTTGATTTGTGCTGTCAGTGATGAGGAGGAAGAACAACCTGAACAGACAGAGGAACAGCAATCCTCTAAACAAGCTCTTTCTGTCAGATATCTTACTGAAAGTTCCTCTGAAACAGAATCCCAAGGAGTCTCCCTGGATGCTGCAACACTTTCTGAAACACTTTCAATTTGTGAGTTAAATACTGATCATTATACATGTTTAAACTCTATTTCTGTGAATGCAGCAGAATCCAGTAATGAAGCAGTCAGTGATGATGAAGACATGTGTAAAAAGCTGATCAGAAACTTGGAGAAGAAGACTCAAGCTCTAGATGCAGCCAACAAGGAAAATTCCTCTCTCAAAGACACAATCACACATTTGGAGGTTGGAATCACCAAGAAGGATCTTGAACTGGCAAAAGTGAAAGAAGAACTCAAAAAGGCAACTCTAGCAATCAAGAGGATGAACACTGGCACAACTAAGCTCGAAGAGATTGTGTCAATGGAAAAGCACTACAAACATGAAGGGCTAGGGTTCAAAAAACAAATGAAGCCAGTTAAGAAGAAAGAAATTGTCTTTGTAAAAGAAAAAGGTGCAAACAGAAAGGATTGCAGGGAGTCCACAGTCACCACTCCAGATTCCAGAATAAGAGGTTATGTTTGTCATTACTGTTTCTCACCGGGACACATTCGTCCATTTTGTGAAAAACTCAGCAGTGACAAAATGTTGTATAAAATAATCCACAACACCTCAAGGAACACCTCAAAGAAAAAGGTAGAATCTACCAAAAAGGAGTGTAAAATATGGACTCCCAAAGGTAAACTTTCGTGCAAAGCAGTATACACCTCTTTAAATGCTAACATTTCAGGTTCATGGTACTTTGATAGTGGATGCTCTAGGCACATGACTGGAACAAAGGAATTTCTATCAAACTACCACACACTTAATGGAGGACGTGTAACCTATGGAGGAGGAGCTAAAGGCAAAGTGGTTGGACGTGGAACACTCAGTATTGAAGGGCTTCCAAAACTCTCAAATGTTTTACACGTTGAAGGATTGGGGTCAAACCTCATCAGTATCAGTCAATTGTGTGATGATGATCTACGTGTAGAATTTGATAAATACTGTTGTTCTGTGTTTGATAATCAAAATCATTGTGTACTTACAGGTTCCAGATCAATGGATAATTGCTATCAAACAGGTGACACCATCTCATGCAAGAGCTCAAGAGTAAGTGAAGTAGAGCTGTGGCACCAGAAACTAGGCCACACAAATTTCAAGAATCTGAAGCTGCTCAACAAGTACAACGCTATAAGAGGAGTACCAGATCTCAAGATCAAGGATATTCCTATATGTGGAATGTGCCAGAAGGGAAAACAAACCAGAGTACCACACAAAGTGTTGCAACACGTTGGTACCACTATTTGTTTTGAACTAGTACATATGGATCTTATGGGTCCTATAGAGGTAGAAAGCCTAGGTGGTAAAAAATATGTCTTTGTGTGTGTGGATGACTTTTCAAGATATACTTGGGTGTACTTTTTAAGAGAAAAATCAGACACTTTTGATGTATTCAGAAATCTGTATAGGTTTGTTAAAACTCAATTTCAAGTTTCTATTCGTAGGATAAGATCTGATCATGGAAAAGAATTTGAGAATGCTTTATTTGTTGCTTTTTGTAATAAAAAGGGTATAAAGCATGAATTTTCTGCTCCAAAAACTCCTCAGCAAAATGGCATTGCTGAAAGAAAAAACAGAACCATCCAGGAAATGGCTAGGGTGATGATGAGTGCAAAAAATCTGTCTAAGAGGTTTTGGGCTGAGGCTGTCAACACAGCCTGTCACATCTCAAACCGTGTGTACCTAAGATTAGGATCTATGATGACTTCATATGAAATTCTTTATGGTAAGAAACCTAATCTAGAATACATGCATGTGTTTGGATGTGTCTGCTATGTTCTAAATGATAGAGATCATCTAGCTAAGTTTGATTCAAAAAGTGATTTGAGTTTATTTATGGGATACTCTAATAACAGTCATGCTTATAGAGTATATAATCTAAGAACTCGAACCATTATTGAATCTGTAAATGTGGTATTTGATGACTTTGCTGATCTCCGCAGTAAAACAGCTGAAGATGAAGTTGATGACTTAATTGCTGAAAGAGAAACAACAGAGGAAGACATTTCTACCACAGAGAGCCCAGACACAAACGGTCCAGTCTTAAGAGAAGAAGGTGTTGAGCCAAGTGACACCACATCTGACTCAACACATCCTACAGAGACTGAATCACAGCCAATCTTTGATGTCTGCAGAAAGGAACCCTCAAGTAGAATTCAGAAAAATCACCCATCTACTCAAGTAGTGGGAGATATCTTTGATGGAATGAGGACCAGGAGAAAAGAGAGAGTAAACTACAGAGATATGGTAAGATTTGCAAATTTATCTTCTGAATGTGCACTAACTGGAACCACTTGTTTTGTGTCTTCAGTGGAACCAAGGAATATTGCAGAAGCTCTGAAGGATGAATTCTGGGTCAATGCAATGCATGAAGAATTGAATCAATTCATCAGGAATGATGTTTGGTACTTAGTTCCCAGACCAAGCCATGTAAATGTGATAGGAACTAAGTGGATCTACAAGAACAAAACTGATGAAAAAGGTACAGTTGTTAGAAACAAGGCTAGGTTAGTAGCACAAGGATACACTCAAATTGAGGGTATAGACTTTGATGAGACCTTTGCTCCAGTAGCTAGAATTGAATCTATTAGATTACTTCTTGCTATAGCCTGCTTTCTTAAAATCAAACTGTACCAAATGGATATCAAAAGTGCATTTCTGAATGGAGTTTTAAATGAAGAAGCATATGTAGAACAGCCAAAGGGTTTTGAAGATTCTGCCAAACCTAATCATGTTTTCAAGCTTAAGAAGGCACTGTATGGTCTTAAACAAGCTCCTAGAGCTTGGTATCAAAGACTCACTGACTTCTTACTTGAAATACAGTTCAAAAGAGGGGAGGCAGACAGAACCTTGTTTGTTAGAAGAACTAATAATCATATTATTATTGTTCAGATATATGTTGATGACATTGTTTTTGGCTCTACTTGTGCTAACCTTTTGCAGTCTTTTGTAGATTCTATGTCTCACACTTTTGAAATGAGTATGGTAGGGGAGTTGAATTATTTCTTAGGACTTCAAATCAAACAAACAGGTGAAGGAATGTTTGTGAATCAAAAGAAGTATGCTCTCAATCTGGTCAAAAGGTTTGAGTTGGAATCAGCCAAGCACATGAAAACTCCAATGGGTTCCAGTCAAAAACTGTCTAAGGATGATGTTGCAGAAGATGTCGACAGCACTCTCTACAGAAGCATGATTGGAAGTCTTCTGTATCTAACAGCAAGCAGGCCTGACATTATGTTTAGTGTTTGTGTGTGTGCCAGATATCAAGCTAATCCCAAGGTCACTCATCTTAAAGCTGTGAAGAGGATTATTAGGTATGTTGCAGGTACAGTAGACTTAGGGATTCAGTTTTTCAAAGACACAAATACAAACTTGATAGGCTTTAGTGATTCTGATTGGGCTGGGGATATTAGTGACAGAAAAAGCACCTCAGGTGCATGTTTCTTTCTGGGGAATAATCTAGTTTCTTGGTTTAGTAGAAAGCAAAACTGTGTATCTCTTTCAACAGCTGAATCAGAATATGTAGCTGCTGGAGGGTGTTGTGGTCAACTAATTTGGATGAAGCAAATGTTGGGGGATTATGGGTTAACCAGTGATACCCTGACCATATATTGTGATAATTCAAGTGCTATTGACATTTCAAAAAATCCTGTTCAACACTCACGAACTAAACACATAGATATTAAACATCACTTTATTCGTGACATAGTTGAGAAAAATATTTTGTGCTTAAAGTACATTCCTACAGAAGATCAGCTGGCTGACATCTTTACAAAGGCATTAGACTATGAGAGGTTTTCAAAACTCAGAAAATCTCTCGGGATGTGTACTCAATAAACATGTCCTGAAACGTGTTGCAGCATCTCATCAAATATCTTAAGCTGCAACACAATTTACTGAAGCATTAGCTTCATTTAATAATGACTTCACTGTGATGAATTATTTCCTAAATCAGTAACTGGAAGTCTTTCACCTTGAAACGTGATCATGCTTCATGTAAACATTTAGCCAATAATTACACTCACATAAGTCAAACTCCTCTATTTTGATAGTCATATCTTAGTAACTGAGGAACCTTCAAACTGAACACTTGATCATGTTCCATGTGAATTGTTTGACTTGAAAATAAGAGTTTATATATCTATATATTAAAAAAAAAAAAAAAAAAAAAAAAAAAAAAAAAAAAAAAAAAAAAAAAATATATATATATATATATATAATATATATAATTGTATCTATGCCTGTCAGCTATTTTTTTTCTCACTATTAATCATTAATAAAGGTGTTTTTCTATTTTTTGTGAATAATTCATGAGTGCTACGGTATTATTTGTATTTTGATTGAATTATCCCTATTTATATGGGTCATGGGGTACATGGGTTAATTCTTCATTTTCCACTAAGTCCACTCCTCATTATGCCATGTGTCACGTTTTGCTTTAAACTGCCAAAGGAAATTTTATTCTCCTTAAACACACTCTCCCCAAGAAAAACGGACACCACTTCTTCACCTTCTCCACTTCAATTTTTTTTTCTTCTTCATCAGCAAAAATTAGGGCTTATAAATTTAGTGCTTCTTTTCTCAAAAACTCACACTCGAAAATCAAAAGCACAAGAAGCTATTTTCCTTCATCTACTGTATCATGGCATCCCCACCTAGAAATCCTCCTCCAGCCGTCGATGGTGATGTTCACAACGATGCTGCAGCACCTGTACCAGCAGACCCAAATCTGGCCCTCATCGTTCACCCAATCAACTTCGATGCTATACCCATCAGCTACATTGAGCCCGGAGATGAGCTGAACCCGATTGACCCAGATAATTTTGATTTTGTGGGTCCCTCTTCCACTGCCGGAAGGTTTCCAACGCGCAGGTCAAAACGCACGAACCCTTTTCCAGATCTGAACACCGCGGTGCCACAACGCCGAAGAGGAGAACACTCTCCCCGAAGAGGAAGCAGAGGTGGAAGAAGAGGAGGCAGAGGTGGTCGCACTCCGTTTCAGTCAAATCCACGAAGAGGTCTTCATCTGGTAGATGAAGAAACTGATGATGAAGCAGGGGATCCTACCTTCGCAGCACCACAGGCTCAAGCCATGTCCTCCAGCTCCTCCGAGTCATCTTCCAACAACTCACCTTCCCCAGCATCAACTCAGGGGGAGTCCAGCATGGCAACAGCAGCCTCTCCACATTCTGCTCCAGAAGGTGTTACTGCACCTGTTTCAGAAGGTGTTGCTGCACCTATTTCAGAAGGTGTTGCTGCACCTAGTTCAGAAGGTGTTGCTGCACCTGTCTCTGAAGGTGTTGCTACACATGCTCCAGGAGATGCTGCTGCACCTACTGCTTCAACTGAAAATGCTGCCCCTTATCAGGATGAAGAAATGCCTGATTTCTCTGGAATGTCATCAGCAGAGCATGTAGACATCCCATTTGTCGATGCTCAGGAGTTCACCACTACAGAAGAAACTCCATCAGCACCTCAGGAAGATCCTCTGGAAACCCTGGCAGAAGCAGCAGCTCAAGCAAATACAATTCCTCCTCAGGCTGAACAATCAGAGAAAAGTGAAGACAGTTGGGAGGTTCCACTAGCTACTTTTCGCAAAAACTTGTCCTCTTCTGATTCCGACAGTGAATCCTCTGAAGACTCTTCTCAGCAGGAAGAAGGTGTTGCCCCACGTGCTGCATCACCTGAACCAGCATATGTTCCTGATGAGCTTGAAGATTCAGAAGATGATGATTCCTCAGAAGAAGAAGAACCAGACCTAGATGGGAAGAACTTGTCAATCCCATTTGAGGTAACAAATGCTTTCAGTACTAATTTCTATTTTGAGTCTGATTCACTGTTGAGTCCTCAAGTCATGAACTGTCATTTCATTGAGGAGAAGAAAATTTCTAAGGAAGATTTTGATAAGCATAGGATAACAGCTTTTCTTCACCAAAGAAAAATAATTAACCTAGTTGAGATTGCCTGCTCTTATGATCCCTTGGTTGTGAAAGAGTTTTATGCCAATTTGCAAACCTCCTTTTTAAAGAAAAACTCTCCAAACTTTGGCAAAGTTTTTGTGCGTAATGCCATTTATTCTTTTTCTCCCAAAGTTATCAACTCTCAATTACAAACTCCTACTGTGATTGATGAGGATAACTATGGTGATTTTACTGAGATTTGCAAAGTTATTTCTGGCAATCGTTTAAGAAATTGGCCTGCACACCCAAGAAAATTTCAAGTCTCTCAACTCACTGCTTTCTACTCTGTCCTGTTTAGACTCACAGTGGCTAATTGGATTCCATCCAAAAATGTCTCTGTGGTAACTAAGCCTCATGCTGTACTCATGTACAAATTGGGGATGGGTTTACCAGTGGATTTTGGCAAACTGTTCTTTGATACTATTGGTCATCTTGCCCAGAAAATTTCACCCTCCACTCACCTTCCCTATCCTTCTCTCATCTATTCCATCTTACTTTCTCAAAACTTGGGCCAAGATGACTCAGAATATCTTCACACCCCACAAGGCATGATCACTGTGTCTCAAAATTTTCTGAGGGCTCCTCATGTTCAAGATCTTCCTTGGAATGGAGATGATTTTCTCTCAACTGAATCAGGTCAAAATAATATTGGTACTGAGGGTGTTGCACCTCATGTTGACAACACTTCTAACCTTCTTGTGTCTGTTCCTAGAGATCTTCTATTGCAGCAGCTTACTCATTCTCTAGCTCAGATTACCTATCATCAGTCCATGGTGGAGATGATTCAGAAGGCCCTTTCTGATCAAAAAGGGGGAGAAAAAGGTCATGAAACTGAAGCAGGAACATCTCATCCTTTGGATGCTAGAGGCAGAGAGCAAGGAGTCAATGAAGAGGAAGCAAAGAAAGAGGGGGAAGCTCAAGAAGAAAGCAGTGGATCTAGTGATGGAGGAGGAGCAGCAGCCGAAACTGAGGAGACCTTGGAGACTTTGGATATTTTACTTTAGATTGTTTTTCATGAACAATATTTTTGCTTGTGTTTTGTTTATTTTCCCTCTGAACTTTTGTTTAGGACTGCACTTTGATTATTTCTTTTGTTGAACTATCTTGCTGAATTTGGTTTTAATTTATTGTTTCTATGTTTTTTTCAAATGGTATCAAATTCAGGGGGAGTTCAAGCAATATCTCAGGGGGAGTCTTTGACTAAGATTTAGTTTTGATCAGAAAGTTAAAAAGGGGGAGTTTGAAACACGTGAATTAAATTCACAATGTGTTTTTAACTTTTCTTAACTTCTAAACTAAATCTTAGTTAGTGGGCTTAGTAGGGTTAAGTAGTGCTTAGTGGATTTAATTATGGGATTTATTTTAACTTCCTAACTAACCCACTAACCCATTATCTTGAGTGCTCTTGTGGTTGGTTTTCTTGCAGATCATGGGCTGAAGAGTGGAAGCTTAGCAAGTCTATAAATACCAAACTCAAGACTCAAGATAGATATAGATTTCGAGAAAACAAAATAGAGAGCTGAAGTTTTAATCTCGAGAATTTTAGTGTGTTTTCTAGGATCTGCTGTACGTACTATTTATAAGTACATTCTTTGAAATCTAGAATTTTTGATATCTTTCTTTTAGTATCTAGATTTGGTTGTAAGAGTGATCTTGAAAAAGATTCACTCATAAGGAAGAAGTTTTCGCACTCTTCTGTTTGTATTCTTGGAATACTGATTTTAATATATTTTTTCGTCCTGTAAAGGGCAAGTTCACAAGTCTTTACTTGTGAACATTTTTAATCCTGAGCATTGTCTTTTAATAATTATATTTCCGCTGCATGTTGTCTCAAGTGTCATAACATTTTAGATAACATCTCTGTATAATACGAATTCGGGACCATAAATTCTTTCAGCACGCTAAAAAGACACATCTTATGACCATCTTCTTTCAAAATGTGGATAAAACGGTTACGAACTGCAGAATGTGTAAGAAATTCCATAGTTGAGGGAAATGATTGTAATTACCTTAACAATTCCTAGACCGAAATTGTCCGTTTTGCCCCTATATGGCTAAGTTTATTTCATTTGTCACACCTAACTTTAATACCCGCCTTAAAAGAGAGAATGGATCACCAAAAAATGAAATTGAGAAAACATATTCAGGAGAGAGAGAGAGAGAGAGATGAGGATATTTGGAAAGCATGTATATCCAAGACAAGTAATACTTTTTGCATCCAGGTATGAATGAATGAAAATTAAACATTAATCCTCATGTTTCTTGTGGAATTAATTAATTTCTGGTTTATAATTAATTATGCGTATTAATTAATTAATTAACGGTGAATGATGATTTACAGTGTTTTATTCTTGGCCACAACAACGTACGATGTCCACAGATCCATCAAGAACAACGACACACCACCAAGCTCTTGAAGATCACATCAACTCCCTCCGCCGCCCGCCGTCGTGACGCCGCCGCCACCACCACCGATCAACCACGGAAAAAGTTTATTGTTTTACAATTGCGGTGATTTAATTTCATGAGTTCGGAGCTTCAAAGCTGAGAAGAACATGATCGCTCTCTATCGGTATCTAGGCTTTACGCACTTCAGCTTTCTATGGTTATATATGGGCCACGTGGCCTCTAAAATAACCACGTGTCCGTTACATTTAATTTTATTTTTTAGTACTAAAATAATTTGTTTAGTTTCCTAATTACTCAAAGTCTCAACACTACTCGAAAAAATTACAATTAGTGAAATGTCCAAATAATGTTGTTTTTTCAATGACAATGTGTAGGAAAATAAGTTCCCTTTAATTGTGTACTAAGACAACAATTTATTTATTATATTGTAATATTATTTTGCATTTTCATGATTGTTATTCGTTGGTTTTTAAGATATTAACGGCATAATCATACACGAATGCATAATTTAGCAAATAGTATTAAATAATTTCCACATATTTGGAAACACAATGTGGAAAAATCACATATTTTTCACCCCTTAAGTTTACACTAATTTCATATTTGGTCCCCATATTCACAAAAAAATACATTTGGTCTCTTACGTTTCATTTATTCATCAGTTTTGGTAATTTTCGTCAATTCACCGTTACTCCATCAATGAAGAGTGAAGACAGTGACGACCACACCCCACACCCTTGATTCCGTTACTACCAACGAAAAATTGACGAAAATAACTAAAAGTGTTGAATATTTGAAACATAAGGGTTCAAATATGTTTTTTTTTAAATAGATGACCAAATATGAAATTTGTACAAACTTGACGGACCAAAACTGTTTTATAAAAAAAAAAAGTAATTTTGGGAAAATAAAAAGAAATTGTTTTTGTTTTTTCGTCCAATTAAATTGGGCGCCACAAAAAGCTCCAGTAATCCGTGGCAGAGTTTCGTCCTTCCTCTTAAATGTCGTGTTAATTTCTCTCTTCTTCTTCTGATCACACACACACACACACAGTTCAATTGTTCAAAGCCACAGTGTTTACTTAATGTTCAAAACCCTCTCACATTTTTCCTCGTTTATTATTATCAAGAACAAGTAACTATGGCCCGAATCTCGAACCCAGACAGAAATTTCTCCAATTTTTCACACTGCACAAGCATCAAAGCTTCAACCTTTAGAGCTTCTGTCAGAACCCAGCCCTTCAATGGGTTTCCCTTCAAGCACACCTTGAAATTTAGGGTTTTATGCAGCGTAAAAGAGAGGGAAAGGGGGAACGACGCACAAACACAGAGATTACTCAGTGGGTTCAAAGTTGACAGCGAATTGAAGGAGAAAGATGAACTAGGGCAAATTGGGAGCGACGATGAGGAATTGGGTTTTAATTGGGATTGGCCGCCATGGGAGAATCTTCCCCCGAGATATAAGCTTATTGGAACTACTTCTCTTGCTTTCGTTGTTTGCAATATGGATAAGGTCAATTTTTTTTTTTTTTTTTTCTTTTTTCATTTATTATAACATGTTGATTTTTTAGGGTTCTTGCTCTTTTTGAATGTATGGTTCTAGATTGATAAGCATTGTCCAATATCTCAGCACTAGGGTTTACTTGTTTTACTTACTTATTTGTTGTACCGAAAATCGAAATAGGTGAATTTGAGTATTGCTATAATTCCGATGTCGCATCAATTTGGGTGGAACGCTTCGATGGCCGGATTGGTACAGTCGTCTTTCTTCTGGGGTTATGCACTCAGTCAGTTGCCCGGTGGTTGGCTTGCTAAAGTTTTCGGTGGGAGGTTCGTCTCGTAATGTATAAATTAAAGGACGTCGTTGCCTTAGAATTTCGATGACAGTTACTTATTTATTAATCAAGAACTCTCCGAATAAGATAAAAATCGGGGGATATCATGCTAGTTTATTTATAATTCAATGCTTATTTTTCTTCGATTGATATTACATTGTCCGTATGCAGAAAAGTTCTCAAAGTGGGTGTTCTTGTCTGGTCACTTGCTACAGCACTGGTTCCTCTTCTTGCCGGGTTTATGCCGGGGCTTATTTTTTCAAGAATTTTGGTAATAATTTATTTAATGCTAAATTTATCGTATTTATCGAAGTTATTGCATGCTAAATTTTGGTAATAAGTTATTTAACAATTTAGGTTGGGATAGGAGAAGGCGTTTCGCCATCTGCCGCCACTGATATGATTGCCAGGTATGTTGTTGAACGTGGACTATATAAAACCGAACAAAATCGGAAAAAAAAAGAAGTTTAAGATAATTCGACAGTATCAAAATCTCTTAGAATGTATGTATGCAACATTGATAACGAACTATTTTTCAGGTCGATACCAATAGAAGAGCGTTCGCGTGCAGTATCTTTCGTCTTCGGTGGTTTGAGTGTCGGAAGTGTATTGGGGTAATATTAATAATCATTTAACCACTAAACTAAATCTTCGTTGTTTTGTATTATCGCGCATTTACATTTGTCGCGATTTGTATGCAGGCTTCTTTTGGCTCCTCCGTTAATCCAAAATTACGGCTGGGGGTCCGTTTTTTACATTTTTGGCGCATTGGGAATAGCTTGGTAAGATAAAATTTATCGATTTAATATACTCTGTTTCTAATGAATGTACGTTTAATTGCTGTTACTTCAACTAATCGAGGCCTTTTTCGTTGCTACTTCAAATCGATCTGAATTTCAGGTTTTCGGTTTTTCAGTTTGTTGGAGAAGACCAGCCTCCATTAAAAGCTGCTTACTTATCAGGTATGCTATTTATTTTTGTAATATTAATATTTTTTGTTTTTTCTTAATTCCATATTTTAAATAAAGAAAATGATAAAAGCTTGTAATCAGTAATTTTTCTTTTCCCGATAATTTATCTTCGGCAGGGCCTCAGTCTGACACTACGAAGAAGTCACTAAATTCCTCTTTAAAAGATTTGGGTGGTTCACTGAGTGTAAGTGTATCTATCTATATATACATGCACATATATATGTCATTTACGAGTTTTTTTTTTCATTTCTATTTCTAATTAAATAAAGTTTTGAGTTAATCGTTTATATTTTGTGAAAAAATAAATAATACAGGATGTACCTTGGAAGGAATTTTTCAAATCGAAAGCTGTATGGGCAATGATTTATGCTCACTTTTGTGGAAGCTGGGGGCACTACACCTGCTTAGCTTGGCTTCCGACATATTTCAGGTGCTTCTTTTATTTATTAAATTTTCATTTTTTTTTAATTATTTTTATATCGGTAAAGCAGTTTATCTAGGAAAAAACTCGTTTATTTTGGTGCAAGTTATCATTTTCCGAGATTAAAAATCCTACATCCCTTTGCAGTGAGGAGCTGAATCTTGATCTGACACAAGCTGCATGGGTAAGTCGATAATATTAATACGTTAATGGCCATGATTTTAAATTCATTTTAATTTGAACGAATCTTTTTTTTGATTTATATGGATCTAATTCATCAAGTTGAACAAAGGGAAAGAAATTAGGAAGCCACACTCGACTATATATTCGCATTTTCTCACTGTTAAGAAACATTATATATAATATTTTTTTTTTATATAAATAATAAACAAATGCAGGTATCAGTTCTTCCTCCTCTCGCTTCAATCTTCGTAACCAGCATTGCATCCCAATTGGCCGACAGCTTGATCACTAAAGGGGTTGAAACCACAGTGGTAACTATATTTTTTCATCGTAAAATTAATTATAAAGAATAAAAAAAAATAAAAAAAAACCCGATGCTTTATGTCTTAACAGGTACGGAAAATTTGCCAAACGATTGCATTTCTATCACCTGCCACTTGCATGATTCTTTCGTCTGTGAACTTAGGACTAAGTCCATTGGAACTCGTATCAATTCTTACAGGTGGCCTAGCATTATCGAGTTTTGCACTATCAGGTATCGTGTAAATAATCGTCTTTTATTATGCACGGAATTTATTGAGGCGAAGTATATTTATTTGTCCGAAATATGTTAAATTTTGTACGTGTCGAACCACAGGACTATACTGTACACACCAAGACATTTCACCTGAATATGCAAGTGTTCTTTTGGTATGTATTTAATTATATATATGAATTCGATTTTCGTTCCAAAAAGTTTGCCCGATGCAATTTTATTGATCAAAGTAAATATTCAATATTATCAATTATGTTAAATAAATTATTGCAGGGCATTACTAATACTGTTGGAGCAGTACCCGGAATTGTCGGTGTTACCCTCACTGGTTATCTTCTTGATTCAACTCACTCATGGGGGGTAAATTCTTATTTTTTTTTTTCGAGTCCTTTAATTTTGTTGATAATTTTTTTATTGCCTCTTAATTTTATTTAATTTTATTTATTATAATATAGATGTCGCTGTTTGCTCCATCGATTTTCTTCTACCTCACCGGTACAGTTGTATGGTTGGCTTTTGCTAGCAGTAAACCTCAAACTTTCTCGAAGACCGATTAATTTATTACAGACGAAGAATTTCGGTCGAGAATCCAATTTTGTGCAGTAGGTTTATTATATTCTATATTTAATAATACCATTTATACAAATATCATAGGATTTTCTTAAATAATTTTTATTGCAAAAATATGTAATTTGTAAATTTTGTATGGCTTCCTTACTACAGCCTGTTTAATAAGGAGCTGTGGTAAGAGATTTCTGTCCCAATACGAACAATTACAATTATACGAGCGTTTATCTTCAAATTTCAACACGAAAGGGGTCGTATAATCCCTTCAATGTCGAAAATATATATATATATATATATATATATATATATATATATATATATATATATATATATATATATATATATATATATATATATATATATATATATATATATATATTAATTAAACAACGAAAAATCATCTTTATTTTGATAAATTACTTATCTACATGCATGCCGAAACATCAAAGTTTGGCATGTGGACAAATACGATCGAGTAAGGCGCGACGATTAACGGCTCCAATGAATCCACTGTAACAGGGTCAAGGGCGGGTATAACTCCCGAAGAATCAACGGTCAATTTTTTCCCGTTCAGCAAAACCGTTTGACTATGAATATCTCCGCCCAAAGGAGTCAAGTGATACTCTTCTCTCACATTATTTGCAGACACTTGTTTACTATGATGTAATGGAGTCCCTTTCGATCTACGATGATGATGACGTGGCATGTGATGATGATGATGATGAATATTGCTATGGTTTTGCATGTGCATCACTCTACCGTGTATGTCGACTTTCGCATTTACGGTTGTGTTGCCGTCTATGTTTATGAGCAATAATGTAATGCCTTGCTGCAAAAGAATAGAAAGAGTTTTTTTTTTTTTTTTTTTTTTAATAATAAATATTTGTGAGAAGAAAAATATAGTATATATATATATGTATGTATTTTGGAATATTGAAAGACTTACAGATTTTTTTGCACAATGAGCATAGGCACGAATTTTTCTACTGCCCGTAAAGCTGGTCGAAAGGACGCTTTTGCCCATTAAACGGTGCCAAAGAAGAGCACTGCACAATAAGGCCACCGGATTATTAGATCTTCGGTCGAAATTTGATGATGTAAGCAAAAAAAAATATGAAACGAAACTAGAATAGAAAGAAGGCGAAGTTGTCGATCGTCTTTTGTTTTATTAAGGGTATATTAGTCTTTTCGTACGATCAAGAATCACTTTAACCTGTAGTAATCTGGATTTGGAACGAACGTGGTTGTGTTAAGCAAACCATAGTTACCACCGATTAACGTCTGCCTGCAATAAGTCTTCGTGTCGTAAGTCGACGATGCACCTAATTGATCCAAGTACCTATTTAAAAAAAAAAAAATCGTTGTCAGCCGTTATTAGATACGAACGAAACCCGAGAAAAAAAAAAGTATTGCAAGTTGCAAAACTCGAAAATTCGATTTACCAAAAACTAAAAACAAATGTATTTGTAACTCCATCCCGACCACTATTGTAAGCTCCACCGGCTTCACCGACCCATGCGGAAGCCGGGTTTTGCGATTTCTTGACAATGTTGTTAAGATCCCTAAACACACCGGCTCCATTATCAAGAACCGTTGAATTTAGAATCTTTTCTACCAAGTTACCCTGACTTCCTACAACCAACAAAATTCAAATTATATATATATGGATTATGGATTATCTTAGCAACCAAACGAGGTTTAAGAAGGTTTTGGAAAGTACACCTGCGCCGAGACTATATATATGGTGGGTGATAGAATCTAACGATCCGACAGTTTTGGATAGGAATTGCTGGAACCAATTATAATCGAAGAATCCACCGGGTGCAATAATCTGAGGTTTTGTAATAATATTATTTCTGCTGTATATATCCTGTATTAAATTGTGTAGGGCGATAGTATCTGATGCGTACGGATCCACATCGATTCGTACTCCTACTCCGTTTCCGCTTAATTCATTTCCTGACAAGAAACAACGTAACGACTGAACGAAAAACTTTCGACTATAGAATGTGGTGACTTAATTACTTATTTATTTGATTTACCAAGTTCCCAACCGAAGATGTTGTAACCCTTTTTGACGGTGTACCGAATGAGAGAAGCAGCGTTTGTTGAATCCCAAGGGCCCGTTGCTACGTTGTTGGCTTGTATCGATTTTCCATGAAGAGCATTCAGTCCGAAAATAACGAGAGCCCTGATAAAATTTGAAGTTTTAAATATTCGCATCGTTTTTTGAATGCACGTATATTAGTTGAATATATTTTTGTTAGTTTGTTTACCCGGATTGATTGAAGAAGGAATTTAGCTCATCCCATCTAGCCAACGGGAGGCAAGCTTCGGTGAAACCGAATAATCGAGACGAGTTTTGGGCGAACGGAGTGCATGGTTGCTGTTTATTTTCTTCGGTTTGGTAGATGACTTTGTCTTGTAGAGTGCCGCCCAATCTGATCTTCAACGGCGAAAAGGCTACACGAATTTTGATTGAAAATTATACTTTGATTGTTTGTTGGATTGGTGAAGCGAATAATTTAAAAGGAATTAAAATGTACCTTTGACCGCATTCAAGAACACGACGTTCTTGAGATCCTGCACTCGAAAAAAGATGAAACAAATGAACTCCGTAATATCATCACAGCATCAAATTGGAAAACTTGTGCTAACAACTACGAAAACTAGTCGAAAAAATCGAGAAAATCGAAACAAACACATGTTAAGCCCTGTTCTTTAGAATTCAACCCCATTTTCTTGATTCAACGATAACACAATAGAAAATTTATTATACTGTGTTTCATTCCAAACACCAAAATCCAAACTATAAGTACTTTTAAGCACACACACACACACACACAGTATATTGGAGAGAGAGAGAGAGAGAGAGAGAGAGAGAGAGAGAGAGAGAGAGAGAGAGAGACACACACACACACACACACACTGACACACAGTATATTGGAGAGAGAGAGAGAGAGAGAGAGAGAGAGAGAGAGAGAGACATACACACACAAACACACAGTATATTGGAGAGAGAGAGAGAGAGCGAGAGAGAGAGAGAGAGAGAGAGAGAGAGAGAGAGAGAGAGAGAGAGAGAGAGATACACACATACACACACAGTATATTGGAGAGAGAGAGAGAGAGATACACACACACACACAAACACACAGTAGATTGGAGGTGGAGAGACACACATACACACAAACACACAGTATATTGGAGAGAGAGAGACACACACACACACTGACACACAGTATATTGAGAGAGAGAGAGAGAGAGAGAGAGAGAGAGAGAGAGAGAGAGAGAGAGAGAGAGAGAGAGAGAGAGAGAGAGAGAGAGAGAGAGAGAGAGAGAGAGAGAGAGAGAGAGAGAGAGAGAGAGAGAGAGACCAAATTGAATAGAGAAGCATTGCCCCAGCTACAAACTTTATAATCACACTTTTCAGACGGCCACCAATCCAACGTTGCACATACGAAATGTTCATCTGTCTCTGCAATGGGGCTCTCCCCATCAATTACAACAGTTCCCTCAACACTAACATAACCCTTCACATCACAAACAAAGCTACAACCACAGAGCACAAACACCAAAAACCAAACCAAAGAACCCATCTTTCTTAACAAAAAAACCCACAATCAATAATTCAACTACAAAACCAGCCTCATAAAACCCATTATAAAGATTACAACTTTACACGTTTTCAAGTGTGCCCATTAAAAGATCTTTGCCCATTGGAAGCTTATATAAGCAAGCAAGAAGAAAAAGAAAAGAAAAGAAAGAAAGAGATGTTTGAGAAATGAAACCAGAGATTCTTGATTTTGAAGAAAGAAATAATGTTGGAGTGTTTGTTTGAAGTGTGGGGCCCACTGGAAACAAAAAATGTGCTTTGCTTGAAGAAAAGTGCAATATAAAGGGATTGGAGAGGAGCAGAGGAAAAGGGAAAAACAAGTATGGAAGAATAGCTGAATTGGAATGGGTGAAGTTGTGTTTGTGGGGTTTCCATATCTCAACTTCCAATATCTTCGCCATTAACACTTCCACTAACAAACAAATTATATGATCAATGCTTTTTTAAATGCTTTGTATGTATTGGTTTAAGATGGTTTTTAGGATAAAAAGTTTGGGTGCATAATTTGAATTTTAAAAAGTATTGTATATTTATATTCTGAGAGGAGAAAAAAAAAAAAAAAAAAAAAAAAAGGGTATTGGTCAAGTCAAATTACGAAAAAACCCTCATGTTTTGGTAATTACGTTCACCCATCAACTGTGAATCTTCTTACACGTCTACTATTGCGGTGTCAAATTTAGTAGAATCTTCTAGAATATGTGGAATATTCTCTAGTTAGCACCCGTTTTATTCCATGCAAGGGTGCATCAGAAACTGCATTTTTGCACAAATCGATTACAAATTAGAGAACATTTCACGAAGTCTAGAAGGGTCTGTTCATCTATTGAATTTGACACCGTAAGAGTAAACGTGTAAAAAGATTCATAAATAAAGAGGTGTGTTAATTATTCAAAGATGAGAGTAATTTGATTTTTTATATATCTTATGGGGGTGACTGTAATTTTGCCCTATAAATATAGCATATATCAAATTACGTTTAAGTGTATTAGAAAAAACACTTTAGAAAATTAATTTGAAAAATACACCGATGTTTATTATTGTTACATTCATTGATTCATATTTGGGGTGAAAAGTGGGAAGAATGTGAAATGTTATAAAGCTATGCCAATTTATCTTTTCGACATTATTATAATAAATGATGTCACGAGTCAAAACCATGTTCATTTTTTTTCTATAATATAAAAGTATATTTCTGAAATTTATAATTATCTACTCACCTAGAATTCTGTGTGAAATTATTAGTTTTATAATTTTACCTATATTTTTTTTGTCAAGATAGTGACGAATTTATGTTGAGATTGGAAGTGTATCTTTCTCGGGTCAATGAGATGTTACACCTGATGTATTTAATCGGTGATTTTGAGCTGTAGATCTATATAAATAATTATTCAATAAATATAAATATACATAAGTATGTGTTATTATACGTAGCAAGATCACGGATATACCGTATTTAGTAGCAAAAAATGAAAAAAGTACAATTATATGTTCATTAGCTGGAAAAGATTAACAGATCTGATGTTGCTTTTAACGAATTAATGTCTCTAGAAATATCATGCAGTGATATGACTATTCTACCCCCATACGACACGTTTTAACACGTGCAAAAATATAAACTTACACCTAAAATTAGTATAGAAAGTAAGTTCGAAAGTTAGTTTAGGCCACCAAATCTTTGCTTCTTGTAGTAGGCAAAGACAAATGACCTAATCCATTTAGCATTTCTCACAGTTCAATCGTCATTAGGTAAACTTATACAACTCTACCAAGTCAAATCAACACCTAATCTATAAGTGTTAGGAAGTTTACACGTAAACACGATTACTAATACGGTAATTCATAACAAAAACGTTTTTACGAACAAAAACGTTTTTTGCCATGCAAACCACATCCTAACAAAAACGAACAAAAACTTACAGGGTGTTCTTCATCCGTATTCAATCCAATGTCAATTAAAGTTAGATCGATAATTTCAACAAACCCATACATAGTTAAGTCGATTGATAGTTGCTAAAATCTTTAAAAAAGAAAAAAAAAAATCAGGCACTGGTTTAATGAAAATAGACCGCGTCACTGCGCCAATGCTAAAATCCAACAACGTTATAAAATCGCAAATAGAACGGTTCAAGATAATACGAGTGGTGTTTTTACTCTCACGAGTTCGAACACAAAGACGAGACTGATTTCTTGGACCATAAGCAAAAACCTAGTAACAACAACGTAGGAAAGAGCAAGACGGCAAACATTAACTTGTTTTTTTTTTTAAGGTACTAGGTTCTGATTAACAAATTTTTGTACACAAATCGGCGCTCACTAAATAGATCGAAAATGTCTTGAGCAACAAGGAACAGCCATTTTCAGTTACCCCCAACCTGCCTTTTCCACGAATCTTCCACAATCAATTCATCGACTCCCCAATCTTCGTAGCTGAAATCAAGGGATTAAAGATTATAATCCATTTTTAAATAAGATTTCATCATTTCATGGTAATAAATATTACACGAAAGATGCCTTGCAAAATCTGTAATAAAAATAGACAGGATTTTACCTTCCATCAGGTAGGTAACGACGAATTGTGAAGGGTATTTTTCGCTCACGAAGCTCTTTCATTGCAATCTGAGATGAAATATAACACGGATAAGAGACATCAAAAAAGGAACTGAATTGGGCATGTTTCAAAAAACGAAATGCATGCTTTAAGAGATGGATCCAAATGCACAAATTATTCAACATCACTTAAAATAATTTTCTTTAACCACTTCCCTAACAAACAATTCGGATACGTTTCCAGTAACCACAACCCTCACACAAACTTTCTTAAGGTTGATACCAGTTTTTTTTTCTTTCGCTAAATAGAACTGATCTTATTTAAAGTATGTTGCACAGTTAGTAATTCTAAGAAAGTAAAGCAATTGATCATTCTTTAAACAGTGACTCGAGGTTGGGCTAAATCAACATGGTCGATTGAGGTCGGAGCCACTTGCACGCTAAAAAGGAAATTACTCAAATGGTGGAGAACCAGTGTGTTTCCTAGCAGCAGCTTACAACATAAATTTGATATCCATGCTTTGTAATTCGATAACACATGGAGGAGGTAGGTACAATGGAAATAAATAAAATCTATTCGATAACACATGTAGGAGGTAGGTACAAGGAAAATAAATAAAATCTAGTGACTTTGATCGACAATGGTTCCAGTCTTTACTCAAACAACGACATTGTCTTACACTATTATGCAATTTGAAACCTACATCTGCTCTTACCCCAGCCTAGATAAGCATAATCATTTACTGAAATGAGCATACGGAGAAATTCAAAATCAAGAGCTTGCTTTAGCAATGGTAGTTCCCTCACTATATAAACTTCATACGTCTCTCGTCATCTGATATAAGTAAAGAATTGCCTCGTATCACATTAAATTAGCTTATAAAAACGCACGACAATATCTTGATAAGTATTTCAGCATAGTGGTTTACACATGAATCCATACTAAATAACGGTAAACATCTTGACCTTAACATATAACTCGAGGGCTAATCCGAAACAGAACACCATAGAATTCAAAATCGCACAATAATCAAAGTCACATATCTCGTTTAAGAACTTCAACTCCAATATCAAAGTGCCTCAAAAGTAAACAACAAAAACAAAATGTCAATTTTCAGATAAAAGTTCTTAAACATTTTACCTCCAAAGGGTCCGTTTCACCCTCGAGCTCCACCATCACAGGAGCATTCATGCTGCAAAATCACATCCAACCGAAATCAACATCAACTCAACTACTCCAAAAGTAAGCACAATTACCAAATTAAAGCTTCAAATATACATTAAATCCCAAACCTAATCTGCAGGGCCCGTGTGCCCAAAATCCTGGCCCGCTCATACTTGGTCATATACTTAGACGTTTTACGAGGCCGTTCAACGGGCTCTTGCTCCTGCTTCTCCTCACCATCCCCTTCAATCGGGTCAGGAACATCATCAGGGTTTTCATTATCTTCTTCCACTTCTACCCCTTCCTATCAATTCAATAATTAAACCCAAAAAAAAAAACACTTACCAAATATTATTGAACAACGAACACTTCATCAAAAAACTCACACTAACATTTACCAACTCCACAAATCATCAAGTAACTAGACGAGTGTATTACAATGTAAATTTAAAAATAAAATTACTCACATCAAGCTCCGGCTCCATCGGCTCATCTTCGTACCTACAAAAATCAAGGTTACATTTTACAAAATAAACCCGGGCTAAACCCTAATTTGTAAAAACAGAAGTGATTTATTCATTTACGGTGAGAAAACAAAGAAAAGAGTATAAGTAGCGAAATTAGGGGAAATTAAATTCGAAGAATTTGCTAACCCTCCGTCCATTTCATAATCCTCGTCGGCCATGGCGGTAAGAGGGTTTTTTCTTCTCTTCTCTCTCTTCGGTTTTTCCGCTTCTCTGTTGCTGCGAAATGTGTACGCACTCGAATAATACTTTTATTATGCACAGAAAGGTGAAGCCTAATGGGCCGGGTCAAAGCCCATTGGGCTTACAAAACAACGGATCCGGCCCGTCAAATGTTTTTTAATTTAATTTAATTTTAATGCTTTGTAAACGACTACGTTTTAAATTTATAAAAACGCGTTGGAGTTGAGTATTTTAACTCGCGCTTTTGGCGTTGCTGAGGAGGGGAGCAAACGGTGTCGTTTTTTATATACATTTTTCCTAAGAACCCTAAAATATCCATTTTGAATTTGGGATTTCAATCGAATTTCCTTTCAATTTACGAGCGTTTTATGTTACAAAATTGCGTGTTCGTAACATGCTTTGAGTGATTTAATTTTTTGTTGTATCATTTATTATGAATTTTTGCATTCAAAGTAATTATGCGCCCATAAATTACCGAACTGATCAACCATCAAATAAAGTTCAATTATTTAATTATCAGTCAATAGAAGATGAGGCAAATGTAATTCATTATAAAACTTCTGCAAGTGTTTGTTGAAGGTCTCAACTATATAGTCCAATCCAGGACAAAAAAAGAATCTTCCATAGAAACATTAAATTAAATAAAATAAAATAAAATTAAACAAAATTAAAAATAAAAAATAAATAAAAAGACTATTCATTGTCTCCATCATTAGTTCCTAACCAAAGGATTACATTACACAAATCAGCCTCAAACAAATGCTCATAACAATGAAGTTATCAATCATAGCTGAATCTGCAATTCAATTCAATTATTAATTACCTTAAATTTACCATAATATAAAATAAAATAAATAGCAATTATTATAAATTAAAAAAAAAAAAAAAAAAGGTTCTTACCCTGCATGTGAGGATATTATGCACTTTCAAGGGCATAATAAAGCTTCGAAACTCGTCTCCTAAGCAACGGCTCCAATCGAAACGAAGAAATGTTCGTCTGCCATTTCTTCGCTTCGTACATCTCGTTCCACGCTTGCACTATCTCGTCAATATTGAATCCCAAACCTACATTCACATAAATAAATCAATAAAAACAAAACTAAAAAAGAAAGTCGATTTTTTTTTCTTTTTCGAACATTTCACCTTCTAAAGTAGTACCGTTCGAACAATGATTCTTGATCATCACATTAATATCGGTAGCGGAAGCGCCCGCGAGCTCGAATTTCTCGATAGCAACCTCCAAACACTCGTGCCATACGGGCAATTCCAACTTATACTCCATAATCGATCTCTCGTACAACATCGTACCCCACAAAACGAATATCTGCGACCGGATATTCGAAGCCTGCTCCTCCGCCTCGTCAGCGCTCACGTGTTTCTTAAACAAATTGTCCAATTTCATCTTCTGCAATAAAGTCTCGATTTTGTTCCGTTTAAACATTTCGCTCTGCCGCTTCTCGTCCAAACCCTCCCACATCTGCATACCCCTCTCCATATTCTCCTCCGCGTTGTTATAAAGCATGAGCACTTCGCCCGAAGGCCAACTTTCCAATTCAACCTCGGTCGCGATTACATAGTACCAAGACAGCTTTGCTTGTTCGAATTGCTGTTGCCCTAAAGCAAGAACCGCTTCGTAAAAATCGGGTTTGATTCTCAACGCCTCTTCGTATCTCGTCCCGGCTTTGACAAATTCTTCTTGAGCCCATTCGTAACCGGATTTTATTTTTTCGAGAACGGAATCTCGAGAAGATTCTTCGTTGAAGTAAACCCTTCTCCTCGCTCGAGACATGTGTACATTGCCCCAATTGAACAATGCCAAAGCCGCCATTTCTTGGAACTTATCGGCTGCGGTGTCGAATAAATCTTGCGCCTCTTCACTAGTGACCGTTTCTTCCATCGCTTCGGAGTAGAGCTTCATTCCCACTTCGTGTATGTCTATGTAAGCGTCTATATCGAATCCGACGTAGTATTTGAAGAACTGAGCAAACTGAATGATCCAATCACTTATACAAGTTGGCTCCGTTTGCAGCTCCTTTCTCTTGCCGATAAGCCCGTTTAAGGTTGTCGTCTTTTCGAGCTTTTCTCGAGTACTATTAATTTTCGTAAAAAACGGATCTTGATCGGGGCTAACTTCGATAACGTAAAGCTTTAACGAACCGTGTCCCACGGAAGCCTCGGCCCACCTCAACTCTTCGGTTGTTGTGATTGTGACCAAATCGCCCTCTTGATCCTTGTACTTGACAAGAACGGCTTTCGTGGTCGGAAATCGATCGGAAATAATCTCCCTCACTCGAAAAATATCACAATTAAGAGGGATTTGAGCCCATCTTATATCTTCCCCGAAAACCAATTTCACCGTTCGTTTAGCCTCATCCACCGAAGCACTAGTACTACTAATTTTCTCCTCAACAACCAACTTATCTTCGGTATTCTTCTCCTCTATCCGAACCTCGATTTTCTCAACTTTCCCCTGTTTTTTCTCTTCACTAAATTCATCGATTTTCTTCCCCTGTTTCTGCAGCGGCTCGTCGACGTAATCGGGCAAAGGAACCAAATCGACGGGCATTTCGGCAATCCTCGACCCTTTTCGTTCGAACGTCTTTCTCAACCTCTCCTCGATTTCGCTCGCCATGAGATTGTTCGGCTCCAACTTGAGGACCGTCCGAACGTCCCTAAGAGCCAAATCGAGCCTATCCAAAGCCTCGTAGCACCGGGCCCGTTTCAAGAACGCCTTGCTATACATCGGCGTGACCTCTAAAGCTAGATTGCACTCGTGGATCGCACGAGGGTACTCGATCATGCCCATCTGCATGTAGCACTCGGCCATGTTGCTTCTTAACGAGGATATGTCGATGTGGTTCGACGGGAGGAGCTGGATCGCCTTCTCGTACTTCAAAAGCGCGCCTTCGTAGTCCCGTCTTTGGAACAACCGGTTGCCTTCGTCTTTTAACTCGTACGAAACCGACATGAACATGGCTGCGTCTCGGTCGAACGTCGTCGACGTGCTTTCGGCGACCCGCATTTGTCGGAGGTATAGTTCGCGCCATTTGTCTCCGTACAGGCTCTTCTGGTTTCCGGCTTTCCCCATTTTTCCTATTTATTATGTTAAAAATCTAATAAAGCAAACTACCAAAAAAATTAAAATTATCTATAAAAAAAACACCCAATAATTAGATCCAAATACAAAATTCGGGATCTTTAACCAACAATGCGAAAATAAAAAAAGAAATCAATCTGACCCGACCCGACCCGACCCACCACCACAAGCAACCGATTTGAAGTCAAAGATCCAATCTTTATCAAGAAATAAAAAATCCCAGATAAATTATTGTCTATGAAATAAATCCCAATTCAGAGATTATGAATTTGAATTGAGAAAAGACGAAAAAGATTGTGGTAATGGTGATGGGATTGGCGGGAAATGTGGTTTGTATCTGCAAAGACTCGATCTTGCACAAACCCTTCAAAATTTTCTTGGGATTTTCGAATGGAAAATCAAGAAATTTGTAGGTTTGTCGAAAGAGAAATTGCAGATTAAATGAAAAGGGAGGAGGAACCACCACTGAAAGGAAAGATTGTATACGCCAGCAAGATAAATGGAGGATTTATTTTTATTATTTTTTAATATTTTTTTGTTGCAGCTTGAAGAAAGTAGAAGCCACAAAAAATGATCAAATTTTTTTTTTTTTTATTGATTAATATTTAGAGAAAAAAAATAAAAAGAAGGGAGAAATCTTGATTTTCGCGGAAAATTTCAAGACAATGGGCTGTTGTCCAACGGACAAACAAAAGAACGTGGGACCGCGTTTCTCTGTGCTCCAAGATTGTTGGGAGGGTTAGTCACACGTGGCAATTCGACCAACTGCCTGTGTTTAAGTTCACCGCATTTTCCTGTAAAAAAAAATTAATAGGGAAGAAACGTACTATAAAATTTATTCCTATTTTGATAACTTTACTCGTTTTAGAATTCTCTCCTCTTTAAAACTTAAATAAAATTAAAAAAATAATATACATTATTACCTTATCATATAAAAATGGGGTTTGAATTTTTATTCTCGATAGTAGTAATCTAGCAGATTTTAAAGAAAAATTAAACTACCCAAGTTAATATTTCAATTAACAAATTTCATATATATATACTGGAACATGTAAAATTATTGGGGGGCAACAACCCCCTATACATATAGAGGATCCACCTCTGAGGAGTAGTTGTAATTATCCAAACATGATTGAGTTTTTTTTTTTTTAATCGGACCGTAATTTACCCTTTATTTTATTATTATTTAATTTAAAAATTAGAAACTTCTATCCACTGTTTTCTAGCACAATCAAATTTTATTGTCGGAATATTTACTGTTGTGTGTATTTTTTTCATTTTCAATCACACAATGTTTTACAATATCCACTGCATATACATACAACTGCTTCAGCATAATTTTTGTTTTGTTAATTAAATTATTTTTTTGCACAAGGGCAAGTTGGCACAAATATCCAGAAATGCAGTTGAAAAATATTCAAACATTTAGTAAAAGATATTACCAACTATATTTATGATTTTCCTATAATATTGCTAAACATCAACACACGTTCTAACATTACATACGATCGTTCTAACATTACATACGATGATTCAACAAGGTCGAGGTCGAATTGAAAGAATCTTGAAACGGAATCTTGAAACGGAATCTTGAAACGGAATCAACTTCACGAGGTCGAGCCTGGATCGCTTATCACGCCCAAAAAGTCATCCTTTATCGTGCCAATACAGAACTGCGATAATAAGGAAAAAATATTAGAGCCACAAAACACAGAATTCTGACACAACTATAGTCGGGAGCCGGGAGCAAAGTATTTTTATTTTTTTTGAAATATCAATATATGAAGACTTACGATTTCAGTGGGAGCAAAGTATTTTTATTTTTTTTGAAATATCAATATATGAAGACTTACGATTTCAGTGGCATCGACTCGGGTTCCAATAATCTTCAGACGGACTTCACTCTCTTTCTGGATTCTTACGGATCCGTCCGATGTCGTGTAGTTGGGCATATCTCCGGTCTGGAACTCCATGTCGTCCGGAATCAACTACAAACAATAAATCGAAATTTCAAATTACTATTAAGCCAGAATTAGGAAAAAAATTGCAAACGAAACTTGTTTCGAAAACAATCCAAAAGGCAAAATATCAAAGTATTGTTAACTATTAGAAGCATAGGCATACATACGATGGTTGATAGTTTTCCATCACAAACAACTCCACAAAACAGAAGTATACGTAACGGAGCATTTCAAAGAAAGATGCAAAGGTCTTCTAGAATTACGTACACAACAAACTTTAAAATAATTACAACAAACCTTAATCGAGCTTTCGATAATGAAGAGAGAAGTTTTTAAATAACTAATGACAGTCAAACTGTAAAGGCACCTCTAACAAGGAGATGTATTTTCAAAAGCACGATCAAAAGTAGAAATACAATAGTTATGAATCACCCGAGTCTGCTCAGAGTATCGATCACACAGATATTTTCATAATATGCTATATTGTTAAATTAGCATGATGAATCGAAAAAGGACCCGAGGCAAGTAATCCCAAGAAATGCTCATAATCCCTAAAGTTTAACTGGACCACAGTAACAAGCACTTATAAATCGACAAAAAAACGAAAGACAAGTACCAAATAAAGATGGTTCCATCCTACGTCTAGGAGAAATATATAAGCAACAAGAAAAGTAAAAGAGGAAATTAAGCCACTAACATGATTGGATACGAAGATTTGGACAGGTCCAGCTTCAGCAAAAAAACCCATCTGCAACAATTTTAAGTACAATGTATAAACGCAAACAAATGATCAAAAATTATCGGGTGGGGTGGGGTGGGTTGGGTTGAGGGGGTGTCTAACCTTGTTAACCATGGTAACAACAGCTTCCAGAATCTCGCCTTTAAAGGGTCGGAATACAACACATTGATACTTAACAGGAAAGGTAACGAATCCAGTCCCATCACGGATTAACCCTTTCCCGATACTCTCAACGCCAGTTATTGCCACAATAAACCCATGGCGACCACTGATAAAACAATAAATAACAGTTAATATGGTCAAGCATCGGATAAACCATGTAATCCTAAATAAATAAAATAGAGAAACTGTAAACTGCGGGATTTAATAAACCTGCAAGTGCCTTCGACATCCTTCATGAGCTTGGAGACAAGCTTATCTTTCATATCACGGCCAAAGTGACGAGGGTGCAGCTGCATGTTTCGCTCCAATACTATGTGAAAAAACATCTTTCCTTCTTTGCTTTTTTGTTAATTTCAGGTTGCGGTGAGAAATTATTTATCGAGTATCTTCCTCCTGAAATTACAAAACGGAAAAAAGTTACAGACTTGGGCACGACGAACGACCTCATCAAAATCTTACTCCTCAAATCACTCAACACAACACAATTGGGCATTTATTGATTAATCCATCAATTGCTAGACCTTTAAAGCAGAAAACTAGGGGAGGAAATACATATAAGATTATGAATGTAGACGATACAATGAAAAGCAACAAGACTTAAAAACAGAACGATTTCACGTTTTCGAGCTAAGCATTACATTGGGTTAAATCACACAAATTAGAATAAATAAATAAATAGAAAGGCAAGTAAAAGCAATACAAACTTGATAAACATAGAAAACATAGAAAAGCTATGGTCTTGAAAACTTGAAAAAACGCGTTGCTCCAAAAAAACAAAAAGTCGAGATTTTTGTATTTACCATCATCGTATTTGACAATTAAATTAGCAGAGTAACGAGAATAAAATACAAATTAAAATAATACGGGTTCAACCTGCAGCAAGGGTGAGATGGCGGCAGAAGTTCGCCGGCGGTGATGGCTCAGGTAGACGGGGAGATGTGTAGGAATAGGGAAAAATCGATTTGCGGGGAAATAGCGCTGAGAGAGATTTATAGAGATTCTTGGAGATATAGGAAACTTTTAGAAAAGGAATTAGGGCTGCGAGAGATTGAGAGAGATTTATATAGTTCTTAGGACTGCGAGCGAGAGATTGAGAGAGATTTATATAGTTTTTGGAGAATTACAGGACCTGCGAGCGATTATTGATATAGTTCTTGGAGAATTACAGGACTGCGCGAGATTGAGAGAGATTTATATAGTTCAGAATTACAGAAAACCTAACTTTTAGAAGGGAACTAAATAGGGCTGCGAGAGATTGAGAGAGATTGATATAGATTCTATTGGAGAATTATAGGAAACTTGTAGAGCGGAAATAGGGCTGCGAGAGATTGAGAGCAATGTTTTCATAACCGGACCGGACCGGCCCGGCCCGGCCGGTTCAACCGCGAACCGGTGATTGGTCCGGTCCGGTTCGACTGTAAAACTCGCGAAAGCCAAAAAACCGGGCAGAATGATTATGGACCGGTGAAAACCGGCTATGAAACCCGGTTTATGGCAATAATAATAATCAGCGGAAATTGTGTTCTCCTCTCTGAAGTTGGTTTGTAAGAAGAAGATGTTTGAGTTGAAGGATTTAAGGAAGAAAGGAGAAAAAAAATCAAAATAAAAAATGTTTTTTTTCTTCTTTTTGTGTTCTTCTGAACATTGTCGGCGGAAGGAGAAAGAGTGTAGATGGTGAGACTTGAGAGTGTTGCAGCTGAATGTGTTAGGGTTTGATCATATCTTGAGTAATTTATATGAAAACAATATAATATTATTTATTAATTTAGTTAATTTTTATTATTGCTTTATTTTTAAACTTATTTTTTATGTGCTAATAAATTTATTATTTAAAACGTATTTACATAGTAGAATAAATTTTAAATGATTCATAATTTATTTCTCTATTATTGTAATTTTAAAATTTATGTTATGATCTTATAAAATTTTATTTTATTTTCTCTATATATTCAAATTTATTATGGGTACTTAATGAATTGAATTTCATGTTGATATTTAGTGATAGATGTAGTTTTTTAATGTATAAATTATATGTCACTATAAAATTATATATAAATTACTAAAAAAAATAAAAAGAATATGAAAACTCGGTTGAATCACGATTGAACCGGTCCAACCATGACCAAGTTGCTTGTCCGGTTCTATCCCCGGTCCGGTTTTAAAAACATTTGAGAGAGATTTATATAGATTATTGGAGAATTACAGAAAACTTTTAGAACGGAAAATAGGACTGAGAGAGATTTATAGAGATTCTTGGAGAATCACAGGAAACTTTTAGAACTTTACTTTTGTAGATATTTTATAATAAAACTTTGGACTGTAGATATTTTATGAGTAAAAAGCAGTTTGCCCCCTCAACTAATGGTCGTTTTGCACTTTGTCCCCAAACAAAAGAAATTTACACGAATTTATCTAAACTCGTTAGTCCGTTGCACGGGTGCCCCATAAACTCAATTTTCTGGCAATTTTGGACGGAATGTTATATTATGTGCGATGCACGTGTGATTTGCAGAGTAAATTTGTCTATCCACTAAAATTCTATATATTAAATATAAACTAATCATTAAAACACAAAACTAAAAAAAAAAAAAAAAAGTTAAAATAAAAAAAGAAGATTAAATGGCAGAGGAAAAAGGGTGAACGCAAAATAGGGAAAATTAACTGTAGGAGAACATAAATTAATTGTCTTGTACGAAATCTCGCTGCAAAGGCTTCACCAATGGCCGCAGATGGTGACTTTCTCGGTGCTACTCGTTTGTTTCGGCAATATCTATAGAAGTCCAGCCGGCGAGGGTGTCTTCAAACATCTCGTCAATCAAAATAATCTAGACTCTAAATTTTATTGATTCCGCCGCCGCCGTTTTGACGAGCTCCTTCCTCGGCCACAAGTTCCACGGCCTCGCATCCCCATTAGCCTCGTCTGCCAGCGCCGAAATGGAGTAGTTTCGCGACGGGATGGTGGGAGTTAATGGGATGGGGTTTGGGCGAAAGGTCTTGTTGTCGGAGTTGTGTCCTGGGTTGCTTTGATTAGGGGAATTCCGACGGCGGAAGGAGTGGGAATTGGAGGCGACGCAGAGGAGGAATTTGGGCTAAGCAAGGATCGGAAACAAGAATAGAAAAAATTACAGAAATTAATTCTCTCTAGTTGAGAATTAGAGAGAGAGAGAGAGATTTGGCAGATTAAAAAAAATGAAAAATGGAAAGGAGAGATGAAAAAGAAAAAGAGAAAATTAAACTTTTAGTCAAGATGCGAAGGAATAGACAAATTTAACCCTATCTATTTCACATGTGGCGTGCGTGCACAGATTTCCAGTGAATTTTGCCGGAATATACCACTTTTTGGGCACCGTGCAACAAAAACTCGAGTTTAGGTAAAAACGTGCAAAAAAAAAATTGTTTGGGGGCAAAGCGCAAAATGGATCATAGTTTAGGGGGCAAACTGCTTTTTACTCATAACTTATAACAATAGTTTGGCTTCTTCTACTAAATTTTTAGCCGTTAGATCAAAATAGATCTCCACGGTCTATTAGTCGTTAGATCAAAATAGATCTCCACCATCCATTAAAGAATAGATCTCCACCATCCATTAAAGAAGTCTACTAAATTCTTAATCGTTAGATAAAAAAAATCTTCACCATCTATTAAAGAGTTGGCTTAGTATAAATATGAGTAATTTTTAGGTGTTAGATCAACATAGTCTCCACATTTAATGTTGTATGTATTTTTTTTTTCATTTTCAATCACACAATGTTTTACAATATCCAGTCCATAAGGGCAAGTTGGCACAAATATCCAGAAGTGCAGTTGAAAAATATTCAAACATTTAGTAAAAGATATTCTCAACTATAGTTATGATTTTCCTATAATATTGCTAAACATCAACGCACGTTCTAACATTACATACGATTGATTCAACACGGTCGAATTGAAATAAACTATAGCCCAATTGAACTAGAAATCTTGAAACGGAAAACGAACTTCACGAGGTCGAATTGAAATAAACTATAGCCCAATTGAACTAGAAATCTTGAAACGGAATACGAACTTCACGAGGTCGAGCCTGGATCGCTTATCACGCCCAAAAAGTCATCCTTTATCGTGCCAATACAGAACTGCGATAATAAGGAAAAAATATTAGAGCCACAAAACATGAAGACTTACGATTTCAGTGGCATCGACTCGGGTTCCAATAATCTTCAGACGGACTTCACTCTCTTTCTGGATTCTTACACATCCATCCGATGTTGTGTAGTTGGGCATATCCGGTCTGGAACTCCATGTCGTCCGGAATCAACTACAAACAAGAAATCAAAATTTTGAATTAGAACGAAACTATTAAGCCAGAATTAGGAAAAAAAATTGCAAAGGGAAACTTGTTTCGAAAACAATCCAAAAGGCAAAATATCAAAGTATTGTTAACTATTAGAAGCATAGACATACGATGGTTGATAGTTTTCCATCACAAACAATTCCACAAAACAAAAGTATACGTAACGGAGCATTTCAAAGAAAGATGCAAAGGTCTTCTAGAATTAAGTACACAACAAACTTTAAAATAATTACAACAAACCTTAATTGAGTTTTCGATAATGAAGAGAGAAGTTTTTAAATAACAAATGACAGACAAACTGTAAAGGCAACTCTAACAACGTGATGTATATTCAAAGCACGATCAAAATTAGAAAAAAAAAAACGTTAGGAATCACTCGAGTCTGCACAGCGGATCGATCACACAGATATTTTCATAATATGCTATACTTTCGGGGCTTGATAACATATACATAGTTAAAGTGACATAATGAATAGAAAACGGATCTGAGGCAAGTTATCCCTAGAGATGCTCGTAATCCCTAAAGTTTAACTGGACCACAGTAACAAGCACTTATGCATCATTTAAAAAAATTCGACAAAACGAACGAAAGACAAGTACAAGTAAAGGTCTAGGAGAAGTATATAAGCAACAGAGGAAATTAGGCCACTAACATGATTGGATACGAAGATTTGGACAGGTCCAGCTTCAGCAAAAAACCCCATCTGCAACAATTTTAAGTACAATGTATAAATCATAAAAGATACATAAACACAAGCAAATGATCAAAAATTGGAGGGTGGGGTGGGTTGTTAGGGGTGTCTAACCTTGTTAACCATGGTAACAACAGCTTCCAGAATCTCGCCTTTAAAGGGTCGGAATACAACACATTGATACTTAACAGGAAAGGTAACGAATCCAGTCCCATCACGGATTAACCCTTTCCCGATACTCTCAACGCCAGTTATTGCCACAATAAACCCATGTGTTGGCCGAAAACCTACACGCAAGTGCACGTATCGTACAAGTAATAAAGTGGATTTTTAAGTCCAAGTATCGATCCCACAGAGAATATTTAATTATTTAATTCTAGACGCTAAATTCTAGCAATTATTATCAAGCCCACCCTACACAGTCGACTTTGGAGTGAATTAACTAAATTAAACTAAATTAAAAGCAAGCAAAAACAAGAAAGCAATTAAAAACGAAGATTTAATCAAGATAAGCAAGCCTATGATTTTATTCTTCCCCCTATGTGATTATTACTCCCCCAAAATTCCTTCAATTATGCAAGCAATTAACCCGGATTATTAACCTGAGATGCTAAAATAATCATAACCCGCTTCCGCGTGTATTACGATTCTAATACTCTAGATTCAATTACTATATTCCTATGCAATTAATTCTAGAACACAGCATTAAACACAAATCTCAATAATGGCTACCTAAGAAATTAACTATATTCCTATGTTAATACCACAAAGGCTCTTCTACCACAGTTCTAATTATTAACCCGATCTTCCGATTCATGCGATTAACAATAACATAAAAGCACATAAGTTGATCAAGTTCATGCACTTAATAAAACAAGTAGAAGAAATAATTCGGAATTAAAACTTGCATAAAATCATAGAATTGGGTTCATAAATCCCACATAGGGTTCCAAATAAAATCCTAGAAATAAAGACTTAGCTACTCGTAATTCTTATGATAAATAAAATAAAATAAATAAATTAAATAAGAAAAACTATGCTTGAATCTTCGTTGATCTTCTTTGCTCTTGAATTTGCGTCCGAAGATTGTGTAAAAAGATGGATCCCTAATTGTGTGCTTCCTTGTGCAATTAAAATTCCTTTACTGCGCAACTTCGGAGTCTCGGACGGGGGTCTCACAATTTGCACTAAAACTGGGACGGGGGTCTGAGCTTTAAATCTTCAGAATTTTGATATTTTCATTTTTGACCCATATTTTCGCCAAAATTGCAGTTTTGACCCCATGCTTTTCTAATTCTTCAATTTGTACCTAAAATACAATAAATCAACTTTTTAAGCACCAATTATCATTAAAACACACCAAAAGCTCAAATAAAAAGATACGATAAAGTGTAAAAATATACACTTAACACACCCCCAAACTTGAACTTTTGCTTGTCCTCAAGCAAAATCTATTCGTAAGCAAATAACTCAACTACCGCATCTCATCACATAGATTAATGACCAACTTCACGTTTTCAGAACTTGTAATTATAATGAAAATTCTTAGGCATTCGCAAGCTCAAAATTCAACAACACTTAGTCACTCACCATTACCAAAAACCACAATTCATACAATTGCTTCAAGCATCCAATATTTGCAAATTAAAGATAGAAATAATTTATACTTACATGCATATGCTTGACTCCAAATACTCACCAAATTATTCTAATCTACTAATATCGAACATTAAGCTATTGGGATCATTGGGGCTTTGTGGCTTTCAATTGTTAGGCTCTTTGGTTCGAGGTATGAAATATGGGTATGTGTGGCTATTCTTCTTGAATTTAGGTGATTACGCCAAACTTTGAAAGATAGGCATTTGAAACAATGAATTCACCTCTACAGACTTTAATAAACTCGATTTTCAAAAGTTCAAAAGTTTCCACTTTTGCTTTTGAGGCAATGGATCGTGTTTTCAAAAATAATTCAACAACTAGTCCTTATTTCTCCCTTCTAGTCTCTTCTTCTTCTCTTTTTTTTTTTTTATTATATATATAGAAGCATAGATATTTGTCTTTCTTTTTTTTTCTTTTTTTTTTTCGAAGAAGAAGAAGGACCTTATAAAAATTTTCGACTGAACTCCAAGGGGTAATTTTCAAGAATCTCCACCTATTCTACCTTACACATTGGCTAAAAGAAAGAACACTGATATGCATAATTAGGCCAACCCAATGGGCCTACAAGTTATTTACCTACTGGGCCACGAGCCCAATATCGAAGACCATTATCACCGAGGCCCAATCACCTTCAAGTAAGGTTCGGGCCCGACAATTTCAACTAAGATATAAATAAATGTTTGAACTCATTCCTCAAGGTACGTCCTATTAACTGAGCAATACTATTAACTGTATTCTCTGGACTATTTCTATGATCAACACGTCTGACTTGAGCGTCGGAGGGGTTTCCGCCGGATCAACCCCCGGCTTAGTTCATGCGTTCTATGATCGCAGGTACCTCAGGATCATCAAGTTGTCAAGCTACTGATCTGCTTTGCTCTCCCAGTTCATTTTCTACACCACCCTAGGTGATCTAAGTAATTAACATCATCATTTTGGCGCCGTCTGTGGGTACGATGCAAACCAGATCACGTAGCCAACAAGATCCTCCTGAGACGTCTGCTCGGAGAAAAAATGGCACAGCTAACGACCTCCCACCTCGTGGAGGCTCTGGCTTGCCACCTCCTCCACGTCCCATGGATCCGCCTCGCGAGGTTCAGGTGATCCCTCTCGGGACCCACCACTCGCCGATCCACCGCTCCCTGCTCCTCGAATAGTTCAAATAACCGAGGATGCGTTCCAACGCATGATAGCAGAAGCTTCAACTCACGCTAGAGGCCGTGACCCAATATATCGCCACGACGGGAGCAGATGCTCCCAACGCGATACCAGCACATGCTCCACATGTGGAGCCACCTATGGCACCACCGCCATCGACTCCCTGGGGGCTTACATCTGCCCCCAAAATATTTCGCTCTCCAAGGGTTATCGACTCCCTGGGGGCTTACATCGCCCCCAAAATATTTCGTTCGCCAAGGGTTATCGACTCCCTGGGGGCTTACATCTGCCCCCAAAATATTTCGCTCGCCAAGGGTTATCGACTCCCTGGGGGCTTACATCGCCCCCAAAATATTTCGTTCGCCAAGGGTTATCGACTCCCTGGGGGCTTACATCTGCTCCCAAAATATTTCGTTCGCCAAGGGTTATCGACTCCCTGGGGGTTCACATCGCCCCCAAAATATTTCATTCGTCATAGCAAGAGCCAACGCTCCTCCTCGTGAGGCCCCACTGGGTCCTCAACATGATCAATTTCTACTTACTTCTCGAACGGTTCAGATAACCGAAGAAGACCTTCAGCGTATGATCACGGAAGATTCAACTCGTGCTGCCACTGAATCAGTGGCACCATATATCGCCAAGGTGGGGCATCTCACCCCAGTGGTAATCTCCCTATTCAAAAAATAGAACATCCCCAAGGGGGTGAATATCAACCAAAAAAAAAAAAAAAAATCAACGAAAAAGATGAAAAAATAAAAGAAAAAAAGAAGAAGACGAAAAAACAGAAGAAGAAAGAAAAAGAAAAAAGAAGAAGATGAAAAAATAAGAAGATGAAAAAAGAGAAGAAAGAAGAAGAAAAAAGAAGATGAAAAAATACAAGAACAAGAAGAAGAAAAAAGAGAGTAATAGAAGAAGAAAGAAAAAAGAAAAAAGGGAGGAGCTGCAGCCGAGCCGCGTGCGTGAGCAGAGCCAAGCCGCGCGCGCGGCTTCATTAAAAAAAAAAAAAAAAGGATGGCGCGCGTGCACAGCACGCGCGCGTCAGCAAAAAAAAAAAAAAAAAAAAAAAAAAAAAAAAGGAAGAGGCGCGCGTGCACAGCACGCACGCGTGGCGAACACGCGCCTGACGCGCGCGCGTGCACAGCACGCGCGCGTCAGGAAAAAAAAAAAAAGGAAAAGTACCTCACACGCGCGCGCGCCTCCCAAGGCCTCCTTGGAGAGAGCGCTCCCATCTAATTGGACTCAACTTTCACCGCCCTCCACCAAATTGCGCGTAGATTTTGACTCGCTTCTCCAAATCGCACGAGAATTTCAACGCGCTCCACCAAATTCCGCGAGCTCTTTAACGCACCTACCAAATAACGTTCGTTATCAAATGGAAAATAAAAAAAAAAATATTTCTCCACGACATGCCAACGATTAACGCAAGACTACAGCACCGATCTACTCTCAATACGATCCGGTACCCCTTTCGACTTGGCTCCCACATCGTCTCGAGAGTGGGGGGCTTGCGAGACAACTTCCACGAGGAGCCAACTCGCTCAGTACTACCACCCGCAGCGAGACAACTCCCACGAGGAGCCAACTCCCTCGGGTCTACGAAACCATAGCGAGTTAACTCCCACGAGGAGACTACTCGCTCTGTCCTATAACCCGTTGCGAGGCAACTCCCACGAGGAGCCAACTCCCTCGGGTCTCAACGCCATAGCGAGATAACTCCCACGAGGAGCAAACTCACTCGGCCCTACACACTCGTTGCGAGACAACTCCCATGAGGAGTCAACTCCATCGGTATTACGAACCCGTAGCGAGACAACTCCCACGAGGAGCCAACTCGCTCGGAACTACAACGCGTAGCGGGACAATTCCCACGAGGAGATAACTCGCTCCGTCCTACAACCCGCAGCGAGACAACTACCACGAGGAGCCAACTCCTCGGGTCTACGAAACCATAGCGAGATAACTCCCACGAGGAGACCACTCGCTCCGTCTTATAACCTGTTGTGAGATAACTCCCACGAGGAGCCAACTCCCTCGGGTCTCATAACCACAGCGAGATAACTCCTACGAGAAGACCACTCGCTCTGTCCCACAATTCGCAGCGAGACAACTCCCACGAGGAGCCAACTCGCCCGATACTACAACTCATAGCGAGACAACTCCCACGAGGAGCCAACTCGCGCGGTACTACAACCGGCGGCAAGATAACTCCCGCGAGGAGATAACTTGCTCAGTCATATAACCCGTTGCGAGGCAACTCCCACGAGGAGTCAACTCCCTCGGGTCTACGAACCCAGAGCGAGATAACTCCTACAAGGAGACCACTCGCTCCATCCTACGACCCACATCGAGGCAACTCCCACGAGGAGCCAACTCGCTCGGTACTACGAACCCGTAGCGAGACAACTCCCACGAGAAGCCAACTCGCTTGGTACCACAACCCGCAGCGAGACAACTCCCACGAGGAGCCAACTCGCTCGATACTACAAGTCCGTTGCAAGGCAACTCCCACGTACAACCACCTCGCTCGATAATAAGACTCGCTGCGAAACAACTCCCACGAGGAGACAACTCGCTCAGAGCAACCTCAATCCGCACGCTCCTCAATCGTGCGTCATCCAATGCTCCTACAACTTCGCTGCAAGACAACTCTCTTGAAGAGACAACTCGCTTGCAATGCAGTACATAATCGCAAGCTCAAGTTAGCACGATTACAACCCTAGAAACACTTAGAGATATTATGAGAATCAATATAGCCTGGCCAGCTTGATTACACAAAATTTATCTACTTGTTTTCGATGGGTCCTTCATTAAAACGTGGCCACGGTCCAAACATACTTACGACCCACGAGGTCTAACAAGGGGCACGATCCCCATAAAAAAACTCTTGAGAGCCTGATCCTCTCCTCAAGTACATCACGCACAAGGCTATATGTAAACACATACAAGCAACGCGTCAAAACATTGACAATGTCGATAAATAACAACTCCCACGAGGAGAATACTAGCTCCGTGCTACTACATTATCACGAGACAACTCCCACGAGGAGATAACTCGATCAACTCTATTACCCCACGAGGAGATTACTTGATCCGTGCTACCACATTATCGCGAAACAACTCCCACGATGAGATAACTCGATCAACTATATTACCCCGCGACGAGACAACTCCCACGAGGAGACAATTCGCTACTACATCGTCGCGGGACAACACCGACAACTCAAATAACTTACATAGCGACAACTTAGTCGCGCTACGCGCCAACGCGCATTCACGCCCCTCCGACACACGCTCCAATGCATTTTCGCACACCATCAGGCCATATGCCAAAAAACGAACACTACAATTTTCACTCTCGACACGATTGAGAACCCATTTCGACATGGCCCCCACATCGACTCGAGAGTGGGGGGCTTAATGATATGCCTAATTGGGCCAACCCAATGGGCCTATAAGTTATTTACCTACTGGGCCACGAGCCCAATATCGAAGACCATTATCACCGAGGCCCAATCACCTTCAAGTAAGGTTCGGGCCCGACAATTTCAACTAAGATATAAATAAAGGTTTGAACTCATTCCTCAAGGTACGTCCTATTATTGAATAATACTACAAAATGTATATTCTCTGGACTATTTCTATGATCAGCACGTCTGACTTGAGCGTCGGAGGGGTTTCCGCCGGATCAACCCCCGGCTTAGTTCATGCGTTCTATGATCGCAGGTACCTCAGGATCATCAAGTTGTCAAGCTACTGATCTGCTTTGCTCTCCCAGTTCATTTTCTACACTACCCCAGGTGATCTACATTTTAGCATCATCATGTAGTATTATTCATAATTATATATAACATTAGTTTTTTTAAATATTGTATATTAAGATTTATAATCTAAATATATAGATTAAGATTTAACAAATTAAATTTCTATCTTTATTTCTTAACATTTGAGATATATTAATGAAAATAGGAGATTGACAATTGCTGAAAATTACAGTAAAAAAATTGGTAGAAAAAATATTAAAAATAAATAATTACAAAAACGCAATTAGGGTTTTTTAGGGTTGCCCAACATTTCCCAACATTCTTTTATATATAAGATATCATAATTACCCCTCTAAGTCTAAGAATAATTACGTAAATAAAAACAAAATTTAAAAATATTTTAACACTAAAGTAAATAAAAATCAAATTAAAATAACTATTTCAGACTTTTATTATAAAGTGAATCAACACATTTTTTTTAGGGATTATTTGTCAAAAGCCCCCCATTACACAAGGCTAATTACAATAGATCCAATTTTTTTAGAACTATTTGAGATAAATCCATTTCAGCATTAAATAATAAAAAATAATAAATTATCACTATTTTACCCCTAACCTAAAGGTAACGTCTATTTTATGATTGGAAATAAAAAAAATTAAAAAAGATTTGTAATATATTTTCCTATTATATCGCAATTAATTACGAACCCTGCAATCATTCGTCAAGAAATCCTCATCGCAACGGAAATATCTCCGCAGCCGATCCTCCTCAACATCTCCGTCCGCCGCTCCTCCTCCCCGCCGCTGCCGGCCGCCACATCCGCGGTGAATTTCATCGTGCCTAATCATTGGGATGCCGACACCGTACTCTTTGTTGCTTACGGTAATTATTATTAATTACTCAATTTAATTAAACTAATTATATTGATAATATAATTATATGTATTTGGATCATGTGGTGCAGGAACGGTAATTATATAATTATTAATTACTCAATATATATAATTATATATATTGATAATATAATTATATGTATTTGCAAGTAATGGCAGAATTCGCATCTATCTTATGTTTGGTCTAGTAATTTTGATTTGCTTGAATTTAAATACTCCTTTAATTGAAAATTTTCAGACTTTTGTTACGACACACTTTTGCTAGCTTCTCGAGTTTAATTATCCGGTGATTGATCGTCATTATTGTTGTTATTGTTTTGAATTCTCATTCAGGAAAATTGATATTGTTATAAGCCAGAAAATGGAGATCGGTAAAGCGATAAGAGAAAGTGATGATATAAGGTTGATTTTTTGTTCTTTTAAATTTGGTAATGTTTTTGTTCTTGATGATATTTTTTTTGACGAAATTGTTGATGGGCGGAAGAAGATGATGATTTTTTCAAATAGTGGTTTACGTTTCAAATAACGAGAAGAAGATGATTACACAGACTATGCTCTAGGGTTCATTCGAGAGAAGATGGTGTCCTTTATAGTGGTTTTATAGCTTCTTTTTCGCAGAATTTTTGATGTTTTCTTGTTAGAATTCATAGTGATTTTCGATGTTTATATAGTTGTGTATATAATGTGGTTTTCATGTTTATATAATTGTTTCATATCAAGTGGTTTTCAGGTTTATATAGTTGTTTATACGGGGTAGTTTTCATAATGTCAGGCTTTGTTTTTGATAAATTTATAGTGGTTTTCAACAATTTTATAGTGGTTTTCAATAATTTTTGTACAAATTTTTATTTAACTGTATATACAGAGTGGTTTTTAAGTTGACATAGTTATTATAAAGAGTGGTTTTCAAGTTTACATAGTTGTTATACAAAGTGGTTTTCATGTTTATAGAGTGGTTTTCAATTTT
Source organism: Erythranthe guttata (assembly GCF_056151865.1). Taxonomy (NCBI): domain Eukaryota; kingdom Viridiplantae; phylum Streptophyta; class Magnoliopsida; order Lamiales; family Phrymaceae; genus Erythranthe; species Erythranthe guttata. Next base: position 2,050,647 of record NC_142543.1, on the reverse strand, counting down.
ATATAGAGTAGTTTTTATTTAAAAAAACTGAAAAGAAAATAAAAAAACCGATTTTAAAAAACTTAAATATATGAAAAAACGAAAAATAAAAATAAAATCATTTTTTAAATTAAAATAAAAAACATGAAAAATATAAATAAGAAAAAAAATAATTTAAACTAAACAACCGAAAAAAAAATAATAATATAATTACAAAATTTTATTTTAAATGGAAATAAAAAAAACCATTAAACAAAATAAAAAAGAAAAGGGAAAAAAAAAACTGAATTAACGTGATGAGGGGAATAATTTTAGGAGAAGATTTGGGTATAGATTATGGGTGTAATTTTTTTTAAATTAAATTATTATACTAATTAATAGTTAGTGGGGGCATATATGGTTTTTCAGACCCATTGGATTTATCTCAAATATCATTTATAAAAAAAGGATTTATCAAGAATTAAATTCCCAATGAAGGGTGTTTGGCATATTGCCCCTTTTTTTTATATAAATAAAATACCAATACCAAAAATTCAGTAATATATAACTGAAAATCCATTATTCATTATTTCCCAAGAATTATATAAAATAGTATAGATATCAAACCAAATTAATCTTAAACTAGTCTAATTACCAAAACACCCATCCAGAATGAAAAAATAAATGAATAACTAGTAATAATCGCAGTCGCCGGAGTCACACGGCGGCGGAGGCGGAGGCAATTTCACGGAGCCATCGATAACGGACAAGCAGTAATTCTGCAACAAAGAAGTAAACTCCGGGTGTAAAGGAAACACCTTCGGCAAACATCCCTCGTCGATTTGCAAGAAGGCGCTGCAGCAAGTGGGGCCCACAAGTCGGGGCTGAAGGCTGAGGACGGAGAATATCAGTTCGTGGAGGCACCCGTGGACCTCGAATATTCCGGCGAGGCATTGCCGGACGTCTGGCAAACCCAGGCCGCCTCCGATCAACCCTACGTCGCTGAGCAGATCTGCGGCGGATGGTGTGGCTAGGATTGTTGTGCAGGCGATTATGACTGCGAACACGTGCAGGAAGCTGGGCTTAGACATTTTTTTTTATTATTTATTTATTATTATTATTATTATTATTATTTTTTTTTTTTGTTTTAATTAATTAAGTTGGAGATTATGGTGTTGTGTATTGAATTTGAGGTTTTATATGAATATATTAAGAGAGGAGGTTAGTGAAACTGTGGATTTAATTTGTGTTATTAATTAAGTTGGTTTAAATTTTGCAATTAATTTGGTAACTCGTTGTAAATGAGGACAGTAAATTTGAAGTTATAACATTGCATTACATTAATTAATGTCATAATTAATTAATTACAAAAACTTTTACAACAAGAAATTAAAAAAGTTGATTCATACAACCTAAAAAATCATAATGACATATTTGTAAAAATTAAATTAGTTTATATATAACATGTAAATTAAATCTCCTATTTGCAGTCACTTTTTTTTTTTGCTAATTACTTTCTCAATCTCGACTACCACAATCTTAATCCACTACCTCTATAATTTTTTAATTGTTAATATTATCTCTTATTTTTAAGTCTATTTTCTCTAATTCTTCTTTGATTTATTTATATATTAGTGATCAATTTTATGTTATAACAATTAAATTTTATTATAATTGTTAATATCATGTATTAAACTAATAATTATTTTTATTTTTGAAATATTATACCATACATCGCACGAGGAATAAAATAAAATTTGAAAGTATTTTGACAAAATAAAATAAAATATATGACATGGAAGAAGTGCGCGTGCATGCACGCGTACGTGAGGAAGGGAGAGCAAGTAAACAGTAGGTGGGCACGTGTGGGCATGAGTAAAACGCATGCATTCACTTTAACGAAATATGTATGGACGCTGTGAAACCCCTTCTCCTTTTTCCCCACTTATTCTGCCCTACTTTCTCTACTTAAAAGCGATTCCTACACACACATATATATAATATATATATAATGGTATGTTGTTCGGACCAGCATTCTTGAATTAGTTATTTACAGTTAGCTTTTGGAAGTTGTAAGTTAGTTAATTACTCGTAACTTGTGCTAGTATATATCGATCGAGATAATAGTACTACGATGGTTGTCGTTATTAGTAGCAAGTTAATGTGGAATGAAGTAGTGGTTGACGAGGCTGTCATTTCGTGTGATGCTTTGGCCATTACTCGTAGAGATCGTGTCGTCGAGAGCGACGACGACGACGATGATGATGATGGTGCTGGCACGAATGTGGCTCCGGCAGCTTAATTGAATTATGCAGTTCATGAATAATAATATGTGCGTAGATAGAGAGAGAGAGAGAGAGAGAGAGAGAGAGAGAGAGAGAGAGAGAGAGAGAGAGAGAGAGAGAGAGAGAGAGAGTATTTAGTCTCCTAATTAGTTGCATGAGTATGTATCTTAATTATAAGTTAATTGCATGAATAAAGTAACTTTTATTATTGTATTTTGTCATTTTTATATGGGAATGGCTAAAACAAATACCGTTTCTTTCTCATTTCAATACCACCAACAATTTTTTAAAAAAAAAAAAAGATAATGACATTAATACCCTTAATAAAATCACATCACACAAATTTTGTGTGTGGTATTAATTTTCATTAATGGGTAATAATATTTTTTGGTATGTTGGTGGTATAAAAGTAAGAAAAAAATGATATTTGTTTAGCCGCTACCTTCTTATATAAGTGTTTGCAAATTGCAAGATTGCTCTATTTACAAAGTCTTAATTAATTTTGTTGTATCAAATTATTGGGCAATTATAGATGGGTAAGGAGTTATATTGGGCTTTCATGACAAGTTTTATCACTTTGGGCTTATTTGAATTTGACGCCTAAGCAAATTAAATATTTGAATTTGAATTTGAAATTTATAATTACTGTCTAATTTTCTTATATAGTGATCACAATAATTAATAAGTATAATTAAATAAATTTGTATAAATTATTATTATATCAAAAAAATTACATCTTTTTTTTTTTAAACATTTATGGTGTGTGTATATAAATAATATATCAAGAAAATTGGGAAGTTAGATGCTACACATAGTTATTTTTATCGGGTGGATTTGAACGTAAATAATTTTAATTAAGTAATTACCCACTAAACACACATATGCACATGAATATGTATGTGTGTTTGATTATGTGTAGATGTACGATTTAAATCCACTCAGTAAATAACCAGATGTAACATCTAATTTCCTAAAAAATCCAAACATAAACAATAATATAATATAAAATAAAGCCATGTTCCTCTAATTAAGGTTAGATCTTCATTCTTATCCAATATGGGGAAGAAACAAATTGATTAAATGACAATTAGAAAAAAAAAAAAAAAAAGTATATAAACTATTCTAATTTGGCAGTATGTGCATTATAATGCATGATGAGAACATGGATTGTCGTTGGACAAAGAGACAAACTGTAGAATCACATGGAAACCACCTGAATACGGCGTCGTTCGACATACTCATTGGATGTTGCCATGGGAGCCGCACGTGTCATGATCAACTAGTGCTTCATTCGAGATTAAAAAACGACTGCTTCAATTGTTAATATATAATATGAATTTTCTTTTAAAATAATAATGAAAAGTGTAGATACAATTTATAGAATTAGTTAGCATGGCCGCAATGACTATGATTTAGCATGAATAATTGGTGATAATTTTGAAGAGGATGGTCACAAAATTAAAAATTGCACACAAAATCGAACCGAAAATTCAGTACGTGTCCACACCGAATCGAGAATTCACTTCTTTATTAAATAAAGATTTTCTGAAATTTCAATATGAAATACAATATAACGGATATCGAAATATTAATAATTAAAAAAAAAAAAACTTCCAAAGTATAACAAATTATAAAATACGAGATAAGCAACTCCAATGATGGATATAAAAGAGTAATCAAATACTTATTTGATATTTCAGATAATATTTAATATTTATTTAAAAGTCATCTACTTCAATCATGATTATCTAATTAAATACAATTGAAAATTTATGAGTAATTTTATTGATTATCTAATTAAATACCAATTAAAAAGATTATCTAATTAAATACAATAGAAAATTTATGAGTACTTTTATTGATTATCTAATTAAATACCAATTAAAAATTTATGAGTAATTTTATTTGTAATTGTCACATATCAATATATGATTGGATGTTTAGATGGATAACTTAATTTCCACCAAGTATTTTTACATTCCAATTTTACATTCCAATTGGTGAATTATCAAAATACATCCCTTACTTAATAACCCATTAGACTCTTACTAGAATCTATTGATATCTATATATCATATAAAAAGAGAATCTATGCCCTCAATGATTGACATGTGGCAAATGATGATGTCATTTGTCAAAATTGCTTAGTTGGAGTTCAATTGATTAGGTGGATTCTTCAATTGATTAGGTGGCATTTTTATTTATGGATGTTTTTAAGTTTTTTCCTATTTTACATTTACACAATCATTTAATAATTACCACATGTATATATATTATTTCCAAAGTTAAAACTTTATAAATTCGAAATAAAAAAATCTTATTTATATTTTCAGTATTTCAAAATATATTTATTCAAATAAATTCATGAAACTCAATTGTTTTACGAATATTCAAATAATTTTCATAAAAAAAATATTTTTTTAAATACTAAAATATTAAAATAAAGGAATATGTTGTTGTTGTTGTTTTTTTTTTTTTTTAACATTTTAGAATATTCGAATATCCATTCCATTAAAAATAATAATAAAAAAATATTTTAGTTTTTAATTGAAGTATTTAATAAATATACACTATTTTTTTATATAATTTTTATTATACCATATTTCAAATTAAAAATAATTATATTATTTAATAAATATGCAATGCACGGTGGATTAATTTTAAATGCAGTAGTTGGTTGTATATTTGAAAAACACTATTTAATATATAATATGGCCCGAATTATAAAACGGATTATGCATTATATTTATTAATTATTATTTCAAATAAAATATCAAATCACCAATATAAAGGAATCTTTAATATCCAAGATTCCATCATATCATCTTTGATTGATTTAATTTATACTTTAATTCAAAATTGAATGGTAAAAAATAAAAATCGTATCTTCATATTTAATGTTTGTATATTGCAAGATTTTTTTCCACAAGTTATTATTTTTTTTTTTGGGTTGTTTCCTTTATTTGTTTGATTTGATTTCATTTACTAATATATAAATCTTTTGAATTTTTAATTTTTCCATATAATTAAGTTCATTTTCAATACTATATAAACCCCTCAATGTTCATTTCATTTTTTTCTACCACCATTCGATTACAAAGTGCACAATGTTCGTATTATACAGTTTCATATTACATTTTTTTTTTATCATTTCTTATAAATTATTATAAGTATATATGCATAGTTTTATATTCATAATTAATTTTATATATACATATTAGTACTATTTGTATTTCTTTCTCTTGGGTTTTTATTTTAATATACTTTTTTTTTATTGTTTTCATGCAGTTTATTAAATAAAGTCGTGCGTACTTTATGAAGATCAAAAAAATTGTTTGCGCTCAGTCCAAACAATGTGTTATTTGCAACGCGTATTTTGATCCTAATTTCGATCCATGTATGTGCGTCTCATGTTGGGAATCAATCAAAGTCGTTCCACGCTCTGGATCTTGCATAATGTTTAACAAATTGGAATTCAATGTATTATGTTCTTCTTGATGTTTTGGTTTCATTGATATTCGTTGTTACACTTCATAAAACAAATAATTGTATACAATGTATCAAAAAAAATTTGTTTTTAAATTCTTTGTTTAATTAATATTGTTTCATTTTTTATTATCCTGTCTTTATGTTATTGTTAACATTCTTTTTTTTTTTTCTTTTTTTTTTCGCATCATTATTTGTATTCTTTAATATCCGTTGTTTCGGTAAAATTCTTTTATTTCTCCTTACTTCTTTATTTTTTTTATGTTTGGCAACTTCCATTAATTTTTCCTATCCTAATTTTCTTATATTTTCATTTTTATTCAAAGTTCTTTTTTTTTTGTCCCAATGTGATTCTTACCAATTTTTCTGTTGCTTTCATTTTTTCTTATATTTTTATTTTTCTTATAGTTTCATTTTTATTAACTATATTATTATTATATATTGTTATTTTATTTTTTCGTTGTTCATTGTTTCATTGGTTTTTTTTTTTCCTTTTCTTATTTCCTTTTGCAGAACCTTACCAATTTGTGCAAATTATGTAACAATAATGGTTACGTACTGAAGAATATGGAGTATGATGTAATCAACAATAATTTTTTTGTATGAGTACTGTAACAGTCAAAAAGTTGAATATAAATTATTATCTCTTATATCAAGTTGTTATGACCGAAATATTAATTTTCGTTAGGTGCAATTTGTATTCATATTTGTGTTTTATAAACAAATTGTAAATATAAATTGCATATTTTTATAATAATATTCAAAATCTTTTAAAAATTTAAAGTCATATTGTTTTATAAATAATATTAATATATTTCATTAATGTATTATTATGTACTATATTCATCCGATTAGTAATAGGTCAATTAATCAAATGAAATATAATAAAACATATTTGAATACATTATATGAATAATATTAATTTGTACATGTCATGAAATTTATATTGGTCTTTAGTATATTGCAAATTAATTACCCGAATATAATTTTGAAAAACTTAATTTGAAATAAAATCAATTATTCGAAATTATATAGTAATTTGGATCGATCATTTTCATATATATTTTGAACCGTATCAATATGTAATGATTTTAAGACCAATACTAGCTAATTGATATTTTGATTTTTAGTTTGTTTCATTTGGATTAGAAGATTAGATTTTCCGTTTTTAACTTACCATTTTTCGTTTCAATTACTCATTGTTATGTATGTGCTCATAACTTGCCATTTTTTGTTGTAATCAAATCACCGGAGATCATTTTCTAAAAGGAAAGTCAATGAAATTATTTAGTTGCTAATTAAAGACATGTTTAACTAAATGTAATATATAACACATAATTGGGAAATTCTATGCTACACATGTTTAACACATAATTGGGAAATTCTATGCTACACATGGTGAATATAACCAGGCACCCTAATTAATAAGATTCCCACTACGGGTTCAGTTATGGCCCAATGGATTTTAGAAATATAATTATAAAATAAATAAAAAAGGACACATGTCAAAAAAGAGCACCCGGTGAAAATCACCGGGTGTAGCATCGTATGCCCCCACATAATTTGATTTCTCCTAAATATAAGCAGTATATAACCGACTCATAACACAATATCCGATTACTATGGTAATTTATTTTCTTTACTTTTTAATATGCTGACTAATCAATTATTGAGTTTATGAAATCAAATCAAACTAACCCTAAATTAATCAATTATTTTACTCCATTAATACATTTAATATTTATTTCCTTAACAACATGTTATTTACTTTTTTTATTTAAAAAAATAAGTATAAATACCCCTTTGAAACCTATTCCAACTCATTCATACTCTAACCACAGTTATTAGAATCACATCAAAAATTGGTTTGGCTCATATATGCTATTTTTTTCTGTAGTTATATCGATTATATACTATTGTATATAATATACAACTAATTAGTTTGTCCAACGCATTGTATTTATTGTAAATTGTTACGGTTCGATTTTCAATATATTTCATACTAAATTATAATTTAATTTATGTTTGTTATTTATTTTTATTTTTTTAGATACATGGCTAACGTCGTGTGTGTAATATGTGGCAACATCAATAAAAGAGAAGCAATATTATTTACGTTGAAGAAGAATTGGACGTGGTTAAGGTTGATGTTGATAACTCTAAGTTGGGATTTAAAAAAAATCTTAAATCTAATGATATATGTCAAATAGTAAAAACACATTATTTATTTATTGTTTGTATTACAGTCATTTCAAATATTATGTTTTTTTTTATTTAACTTTTATTTATATCATATAAATAAAGAATTTGTCCATGCGGATGACTATTTTTTGTAAAAAAAAATAATAGAATTGGAGTGTATAGGTCGAAGTCCCTACAATGTGGTTATTTGTTCAAGGAAAAATAGCTCGGGTTTGAAGATGGTGGTCAATGAAGGCTGGACAGATTTTTGCGAATTATATATAATATGTTCTGACAATACATATTCTTTTGTTTTCACCCCTACAAAGTAGTATTATTCAAGTAATACATGTAAAAGTAAAAAATATGTAATTCATGTATTTGGTGTTTTATATAAAATATTTAGTTAATTGTTTTCGTATAGTTACATAACTTTTATACGTTTTGTCAATCTTCATTTGATTCATGTATTTCGCTAATTCGATGTTATACATCAAAAATAGTGATTGTGATTTTGTGTCAATATAGTTACATAAATTTTATACGTTTTTGTCAATCCACTATTGTTCGTTATTTTTAACTTTTAAATTAATTTCTAGAAATGTATCCACTATTTCTTCATGATTCTTTTTGTTTACATTTTCCAATAATATTTCTAAAAGTATATCCATTATTGTTTGTATATGATTTTTAAAAAAATATCTTTTAATTCTTCAAATTTTCTTTCTTTAAATTATTAAGGAGTTTGTAATAATTTTAAGGTTCTTTTTCCCTTTTTGGTTTTGCACGATCATGTACACATGTACACATTGATAATTTCTTCTTAATATGATTTTAAATATATGTACGAAATGTTTAGATAAATACGTAAAAGTAACTTTTTTTATTATTACTTTAATACAGAATCAATATTTTCAATATTTTTTTTCTTAATTTACTTAGGATATTTTAATTTGATTGTTTTTTTTAATAATTATTTCAATGTTTCAATATAATAGTTTGTAATAATTATTCTTCGTATCAATTCATCATTTAAGTAAAATAAACTTTTAACATTCATCTAAAATCAACCAATCTATCACAATATAAGTTAATTAATTAAAGTTTCTCATATAAAAAATCAGTACCGATTTCGTTTTTAAAGTTTGAGTATGAAAAAAGGAATAATTGGTGATAAAATTTTTGTAAGATGATTTGTTTTTGTATGAAATATAAATTTCAAGTTTCAGTGAGTATATTAGTATTAGTATTAGTATTAGTATTAGTATTAGTATTAGTATTAGTATTAGTATTAGTATTAGTATTAGTATTAGTATTAGTATTAGTATTAGTATTAGTATTAGTATTAGTATTAGTGTATTAGTATTAGTATTAGTATTAGTATTAGTATTAGTATTAGTATTAGTATTAGTATTAGTATTAGTATTAGTATTAGTATTAGTATTAGTATTACTATTACTATTACTATTACTATTAGTATTAGTATTAGTATTACTATTACTATTACTATTACTATTATTGTTAGAATTATTATCATTATTACTATCAGTATTGGTATATGTATGCGTACGAGTACCAGTATCAGTATCAGTATCAGTATCAGTATCGGTATCAGTATCAGTATCAGTATCAATATTAGTATTAATGTTAGTACGAGTATTGGTATCACGATTAGTATTACTATTAATATTAGTATTAGTATTAGTATTAGTATTAGTATTAGTATTAGTATTAGTATTAGTATTAGTATTAGTATTAGTATTAGTATTAGTATTAATATTAGTATTAGTATTAGTATTAGTATTAGTATTAGTATTAGTATTAGTATTAGTATTAGTATGAGTATTAGTATTAGTATAAGTATAAGTATTAGTATTAGTATTAGTATTAGTATTAGTATTAGTATTAGCATTAGCATTAGCATATTAGTTTTAGTATTAGTATTAGTATTAGTATTAGAATTAATATTAGTATTAGTAATAGTATTAGTAATAGTATTAGTATTAATATTAGTATTACTATTAGTATTAGTTTTAGTATTAGTATTAGTATCAATATCAGTATTAGTATTAGTATTAGTATTAGTATTAGTATTAGTATTAGTATTAGTATTAGTATTAGTATTAGTATTAGTATTAGTATTAGTATTAGTATTAGTATTAGTATCAATATCAATATCGATATTGATATCGGTGTCGGTATCAATATCAGTATCGATATCGGTTTTGGTATCGATATCAGTATTGGTATCAGTATCGGTATTGGTATCGGTATCGATATCGGTATAAGTATCAATATCAATATGAATATCAATATTAATATCAAGACCAGTATCAGTATCAGTATCAGTTTCATTATTTGTAGCAATATCAATATGTGTATCAATATCATCAATATTAGTATTAGTATTAGTATTACCATTTCCATTACTATTCCTGTTACATTTTTTTTCCGATCGCTTTAAATTTAAATCTTCAATAATTTTAATTCATTGGCTTTTCAAATTAATTTATTTTGATATTCGAATTGATTCTCGTGCATCGCACGGGTGAAGTATTAGGATTAATATTGGTATTAATATCAGTAGTCGTATTAGTGTGTCAGTATCAGTGTCAATATCAATAGCAATATCAATATTAGTATCGGTATCAGCATGACCATTAGCATTAGCATTAGTATTAATTATTAGTATTAGTATTAGTATTAGTATTAGTATTAGTATTAGTATTAGTATTAGTATTAGTATTAGTATTAGTATTAGTATTAGTATTAGTATTAGTATTAGTATTAGTATTAGTATTAGTATTATTATTAGTATTAGTATTAGTATTAGTATTAGTATTAGTATTAGTATTAGTAGTATCAGTATCAGTATCGGTATCAACATTAGTGTATATTAGTATTAGTAGTAGTAGTAGTTTTAGTATTCGTATCAATATATTTGTTTGTGTCCGTATTAATATTTGTATCAGTATCAGTATCGGTATCAACATTAGTGTATATTAGTATTAGTATTAGTAGTGGTTTCAGTATTAGTATCAGTATCAATATTAGTATTAGTATTAGTAGTGGTATCAGTATGACTATTAGTATCAGTATTAGTATTAGTATTAGTAGTGCTATCACTATGACTATCAGTATCGATATCATTATATGTATCAACATTAGCATTGACATTAGTAGTTGTGTATTCGTATTAGCCTTATCATTAGTATTAGTGTATTTGTATAATGGTATTAGTATTAGTATTAGTATTAGTAATTTTGTATTAGTGTATTAGTATTATTATTAGGATTATCATTAGCATTAGAAGTAGTATTAGTTTTAGTATTAGTAATAGTATTTGCATTAATATTAGTATTGATATTAGTAGTAGTATTAGTATTAGTATTAGTATTAGTATTAGTATTAGTATTAGTATTAGTATTAGTATTAGTATTAGTATTAGTATTAGTATTAGTATTAGTATTAGTATTAGTATTAGTATTAGTATTAGTATTAGTATTAGTATTAGTATTAGTATTAGTATTAGTATTAGTATTAGTATTAGTATTAGTATAGTATTAGTATTGGTATTAGTATTAGTATTAATATTAGTATTAGTATTAGTATTAGTATTAGTATTAGTATTAGTATTAATATTAGTTATTAGTATTAGTATTAGTATTAGTATTAGTATTAGTATTAGTATTAGTATTAGTATTTGTATTAGTATTAGTATTAGTATTAGTATTAGTATTAGTATTAGTATTAGTATTAGTATTAGTATTAGTATTAGTATTAGTATTAGTATTTTACTCAAAAAAAAAAAGTATTAGTATTAGTATTAGTATTAATATTAGTATTAGAATTAACATTAGTATTAGTATTAGTATTAGTATTAATATTCGTATTCGTATTAGTATTAGTAGTAGCATTAGTAGTAGTATTAGTATTAGTAGTAGTATTAGCATTAGTATTAGTATTAGTATTAGTATTAATATTAGTATTAGAATTAACATTAGTATTAGTATTAGTATTAATATTCGTATTCGTATTAATATTAGTAGTAGTATTAGTAGTAGTAGTAGTATTAGTATTAGTATTAGAATTATATTGAATATGAGTAGTATTAGTATTAGTATTAGTATTAGTATTAGTATTAGTATTAGTATTAGTATTAGTATTAGTATTAGTATTAGTATTAGTATTAGTATTAATATTAATATTAGTATTAATATTGGTATTACTATTAGTATTAGCATGGGTATTAATATTAGTGTTAATATTTGTATTTATATTTGTATAGATTTTGGTATTAATATTTGTATTAGTATCGGTACTTTTTATTTCATTTTTTTGGATTACTTCATCTTGATTTTGAATTGATCCCCGTGCATCGCACGGGTGAACTACTAGTTTTTTTCTATTTTAGGACAGATTTTGAAATATCAATATAAAATTCTTCAAGAATTAATTAGTTTAAATATATAAATAATTTTTAAAATAATAAATTAACTTCGAAAATATCTCCTAAGGAGATATAAATAATATTTGTATGTGTATAATAAATAAATAAATAAACAATTGAGTAGTAAGAACAATTGATTCATTGACAAAATTCAAAATTATATACACAACAAACCCTGTTAGAGAGAATTGTATTTGATCTATTGTTACTAAAATTAAAGCCAAATATTGCTTCAAATTAATTATGAAACTTTAATTAAGTTACTAAATTAAAAATAATTAAAGTCAAAAGTATTCTATTCTATTCCTAATTCTATTCTAATTCCAGTTTCCTATCGCTATTAGAGTCCCTAAGAATCTAGAGACCGAGACATGACGGAGAGTCGGCTGGGCCGCGGCCGGAACTCACCACGGCGGCGCTGCTGATGAGACGACGGCCGAATCAGCGCCGCCAAAGCTCTCTTCTCCAACTCACCTTCCACCGTACCAATCCGGACCAGTGAATTCTTCATCGCCGACCGCCTCATGTTCAGCCCGCTCGAGCTCCCACACGACACCGTTCGGGCTGGGCCGCCGCCCGAAACCACTCCGTTTCCGGCGAGTCCGCCTTTGTGTAGGCTGCACCTGAACGAACCGGGGTGGTTCGTCGGCGAGCACATGCACGTCCTCCTCTGGCCAGCGGCGGCCGCCGCCGCCGGAGGCGGCTTCTCCGCCCTGGTGGACACTGAAATAGACCGGTTTGGTGAACCGGGCCGGTCGAGGCTGAATCTGAGTGATGGAGAAGTATACTTGGGGAGGTTTACGCTAGGCCTCCGTAGTGTTTGCGCCGCCGTAGTGAAGGCGGAGGAGGTGGAGGGAGACGGCGGAGTGGCGGCGTTTCGGTTGAATCCGCCGCCAAGAGCGGTGGACCGGAGTACCGGTCCGCTTGATCTGCGTGGTGTATAAGCCGCCATTGATGGATTAACTTCAGAACTTTGTTTTTGTCGATTTTTGTTTTTGTTTTTTTAATTTCTCCGTTGTGTGTAATTTATAGGGGTGAAAAAACTTGGATCCGTATCGCTACCGGGTCGGACTCTAGTAATCTAGTTTTATTCGGTTTTGATTTAATCAATTAAAAATTTAGAATATCCGTATTTTAATATTAATATTTCCTGTGCATGCATGTGAGTGGCGAAACTACAAAACGACGACGTTTAAGGGGCCGTTTAAAAGCAATCAAGGGTTGCATGCCACGTTCATCAACTTTTTGGTGACACTCTCCATATAAATTCCACGTGTTGAATATTTAAACATTATTAATAACATAGTATAAGATAATACCCTCGTCTTTTGTAATTTGAGATTCGGTTCTGTTACAGGAGCAAGTGAGCATGTGGGCTTTGTCCTAGGAACATGTGACACATTTTTGGCAACATTTTTTGTTAACTGAATCCATAGATACATGACAATTTTGATAAATATTTTAATTTTTAATTATTATTCCTCTAACTTAAACTCTTGGCTCCACTAATACTAGTTAGAAAAACTCATCTAAATTGAATTTTCTTCATACATTTTTCTTGAAATTTGCCTAGGTTATTTTGTTATTCTTACACTTGGTTACTTTGAGGGCCAAATAATGTACGAATCAAATTTGAAATTTGGATATGAAACTTGTTTTGAGTAGCTCAAGATTAACAAATAATAATCGAATATGTATAATTAAATATTTGTCGGATCAATTTATTAAACTAGTTAAAAAAATTCACTATTATGTCGAACAAATCAAGTTCAAACACAAAATTTAGGGTAATTAGATATTATACTTGTTATTTATTGTGGATGGATGTCAACCGTAAATTTATACATAATCAAACATACTCATGCGTATGCGTGTTTAGTGTATAATTATTTAATTAAATCTACAACTAAAATTTACAGTATATAACTAGGTATATAGCATTTAACTTCCTAAAATTTTTAAATTTGAGAAAGATTCATAAAATCTCGGAATTCTACATGATTATATATTTTTTCAAACTTTAAAAACAAATAAAAGAAATAAATAAAAAATAAAAAAAAAAAAGCAAGAGAAAAGAGAAACACTATATATAGTTAATTGAATATGTGCATGGGCTTAATTCACGTGCCACCTCCAATTGCTACTAGTTTTAAAATAAAAAGCCCAAATCTAAGGTGATTTTTTTTTTTGTCATAGCCCTAAAAAATAATATACAAAAATAAATAAAAGGAAATATAAAATATTTTCTTCTTGAATTTTCTCTCAAGGGAAGACGCCAACACTAGTCTTTTCTTGAGGTCTCGAAAACAGGTCGTCGGTGATTCAATGTCGTACGTTAACCCGTGGGCGGAAACCGCGGCCACAGAGCCGGCTGCACGTCAGCCGAAGCGGCTGGGGGACCCACAGCCGAAGCTGTCGACGAGGCTGAAAGAGACGTTCGAACGAACAAAGGAGGTGGCGTCGGAGGCGATGGAGAAAACAAAGAAGAAAACGAAAAGTGCGGCAAAGAAGGTAAAGAAAGGTGCCTCCAAAGGCATTAAATGGATCAAGACCAAGTTCCACAAAAACAAGCCTTCCCACTCCAAAACTAAAGAAATACAATATGATTTTTGAATTATTAATATAAAAAAAAAAAAAAGATATAAAAATATGTAATTTATTCATGTCCATGAAAAAAAAAATTGTTTTTTTTTAAACTTATTCGCATTGGTAGGTATTAATGTTGGTTTTTATTTATTTGTCGAATAAAAGAAATGGGAAGGAAGGGTGATAATATCGACTTGTAGTTTTGTAATTTGTAATATATATAATTTATATATATGCTAATATATATATAATATGTAATTTTGTTTATTTTTCTTTTTCAATAAATAATAACAATAATAATTGGTTTTATTACCGGTTCGACAGTGTAAAGGTGCTTGCAGGGCCGGTCCAAAGTCGGAGAAGCCCTAGGCAAGAACAAAACATGAAGCCCTTTGTATCCTTTTATTACGTTTTAGAATATTAATAATTTTTATTCGAATCCTGAAATCTTGACGATTTGATCACACAGTTTGGTGGTTAAGGCACAAAAAGATTCCATTCTCTTTAAAACGAATTGCACGAACCCCTTTATTATATATCTGCAGTAAGAAACTGTCCTTATTGGCTCCAAAAACATATAGCCAATATTGTTGTCATATCCTTCAACATCGCAACTAATCATTTTTATACCACCAATCATAAACACGTAATTTTGTTAACGAAAAATCATTTATTCACAATTATAAATCACATCAGCAATTACAACTGAATTATGCACAAATTATTGTTCACCGTGATCCACAAATCTATATCAATTGCGAAAATTATCACGCTTAGTAGGTATAGAGAAAGAACATACCTGGAGATGTTAATTTCTCGATCATCGATCTTTCGGTACCTCTAGTTTTTGTGCATCGGTCAAAATACGCGCATAATTGACAATTCCGGCATGGCTCATGAGTATGACGTTGAGTATATATCTCTTTCGTTCAAGATCTGGTATTGGAGGTTCAAGATGTTCTTAACAGCCAACGAAAAGTTCTTCAAATTTCGTGCTCTACAATTTCCGAAATCCCAAAAGCCCGACTCCGTGAATTATGCGAAAATTCACCTGCATGAAAAGTTAGTTTATATAAATTTTCGTCAAGTGAAAGAACAACTCCCTTTTTCATCCTCCTCTCGGATCTTCGTCAAGCTAATGTCCATAGGACGTTCTAAATCTCGTCTTACAATTCTTGACGATTTGATCACAAATTTTGATGCTTTGCACACGAAAATGTTTCAATTTCCTTAGGACGAATTGCACGAACCATTTTGATTATATGTGTGCATCAAGAAACGATCGTGATGCCTATCGGATACAACATCGTACCACACTGATCTTCAACCAAATCAATCAAATTAAAATGAGTATTGTATAACGATATAGTAATTTTTTTTATTTCTAAATGTAATATTAACCATAATTAAATTCAATCATCATCTCTCAACAATTACTTTAACAGTGAGATATATATATATATATATATATATATATATATATATATATATATATATATATATATATATATATATATATATATATATATATATATATATATATATATATAATTTAATTGCAAAAAGAAAAATAAAGTAGAACAATGAAAGAAAAATGCAAGTATATATAATTTATTGATGTATATCAAAATATATATAACAGTCTATCTATAACTCCATCATCACTCCAACTACTCTCATTAGGACAAACTTTTTTTTTTTACTTCATATTTATATATGTAAGAAAACACATACAAGCGCACACACACACACACACATTGTATATGTAGATTTAGGTTTTCAAAGATGGGAGTAATTAAATTAGGCAGCTGGTGCGACAAAGGTGCCACCGTCATCGTCGTCGTCGTCGTCATCGTCGCCTTCACGATCATGAAGTTGAGTAATTAATATGCCGAAATTAGGGGAAACCCTAATTTCTTCGGAGGTTAACTCACTACACATAACAACCACCACCATATTAGTAATTAACACACAGATTGAAATAATAAATATATTCAGAAAGTAATTGATGGAAATTATATTATACTGGAGCAAATAATATATATTTTAATATTTATATCTCCGATCCCCTTATTTATAGCAGCAACTACAAAGAACAAATAAAAAAAATATAAAAAAAAAAAGAAGAAAAGAAAATAAAATTCGCCTGACCTCCTTTTGGAACAAAGGTTCCATGAATTCGAGTGTGTGTGGTTTGGCTGTGAGATTCAATTATTCACTTATCTTTTTACCTACAGTGGCTTTAGCTTCCATTACATACAATTTGACCTAAGTGAGAAGAGCACGAGTTTTGCTCATGGTGGAGGGCGCCCCACACGTGCTCGCCTCCAGTTTCTTGCGCAGACTTCTTTCCACCTCACATTTACATTAATTAATTGGTCTTGCAAATTAGTCAAATATTATTTCTATTTCCTTTTTCTTTGGAGGAGACTTAGGGTTTTGGACTTTGGTGATTAATATACATTTTGTTTTTGTTTTTCTTTCTCATTTTGTCTTTGGACTTTTGTGGTCAACACGAAGACCATCTCAGCTTGTCTCTGTTCTTAAGACGATATTTTTTCTGCTACAGTGCTTACGGCTTTAATTTATCGAAAATCGTCCCCCAAGATGCAATGTGCACTCCAAATTCTAAGTACAACAAACTGTACTTTGCCTAGGAACTTTTCAATAGAATCCGAGAATAAGTTAGGCTAGAATTTTAGAAGAGAAATGGGTTTCAGATTTTAAGCCAGGAATTACGGGAAAAACGAGGGTTTATTTATGATTAGATATGAAAAGTAGTGTTCTTTAGAGTAAATAAAAAATATCTAACCCACTGGTCCGGCCCCATAAAGCACCATTTCAGATTTAGTGCCTTAGTCGTCGCACGATTTCGGTTTGAGTTCGATTGCTTTGCACTGGTTCGACTGCATCAGTTCAAATCAATTGGGTCAATTCCAAAATGGGCTTCTATATGGGACAAAAGGATATTATAAATATGAGTTTACTAGACTTATGGGTGAGAAGTGCCACTAGCGGACTCTACATTTGCAGCCCGGCCCAACTCATATAGGCCCACTATTTGCTTGGCTATCTAATCTCTGCGAAAAATTCCATCTTGTTTGAGTAATTACAACTACACCTCTCAATTATGAATCGTCTAATTACATGTCCACTGTTGTGGTGTCTAATTTAGTGGAATTTTCTAGAGTATGTAGAATATTCTGCAGTTTGTACCCGTTTTACCCTATTTGAGCTTCTCATTTAGAAACAAAAGATGATCATAAGATGTGTCTTTTGGCTTATAATATCTAATTGTGGTGCATCGGAAATTACATTTTTGCACTAAACGAGCACAAAACTAGAAAGCATTGCACGGAATCTATAAGATTATATTGAATTTGACATCATAAGGGTGGATGTGTAAGGAGATTCATAGTTGAAATGTGTGATTGTAATTACCCAAACATAAGAGGATTTTTCGTAATTTGACCTTACCTCAAGATCAGGTGGCCATAATTTACCCACGTACTCGCGATCTTTTTTTTTTTTTTTACTCCCTTCTAATTGCTTTTATTAAGATAAAACCATTCACCAACCCTCAGTAGGAGAGTTGGTACCTAGCCTTACCAATAGGGTAAAAAGGTCTAGGGTTCGAGTCTCCCTCCCCTACTTCCCTTTGTAATGACTTGAATTACTCAAAAAAAAAAAAAAAAAGATAAAACCATTCAAAATCTTATATATAAAAGAAAGAAACGCTAGGGCAACCCTAAGAAACCCTAATGTCATATTTGTAATTTTTTTTCAATTTTTATCAAATTTTTATCTCCTTAATATTATTTTAAATACTATTTTTGAATTTTATCATATTTGTATCCCCTAAATATTATTTTAAATATTATTTTTTATTTTTATCAGGTTTTTGTCTCCTAAATATTATTTTTTATTTTTATCAAATTTTTATCTCCTAAATATTATTATAAATAATATTTTTTTAATTTTATCAAATTTATATCTCCTAAGTCCTAACTATAATTTTAAATATAATTTTCAACTTTTAGCAGATTTTTATCTCCTAAATATTATTTTCGAATTTTATCAAATTTATATCTCCTAAATAATATTTTAAATATTTTTTTCGATTTTTATCATGTTTTTATTAGTTTTTTATCTCCTAATATTATTTTCGTTTTTTATCAGATTATTGGATCCTAAATATTATTTTCGATTTTTATCAAATTTTTATCTCCTAAATATTATTTTAAATAATAATTTTAATTTTAATCATATTTTATTTTCTTAATATTATTCTAATTATTATTTTCATATTTTATCAACTTTTATCTCATTAACATTATTTGAAATATTATTTTCGATTTTTTATCAAATTTTTATCTCCTAACTATTATTTTAAATTTTATTTTCGATTTTTATCTCCTAAATATTATTTTTGGATTTATTTATCAATTTTTTTCCTCCTAAATATTATTTTATATATTATTATCGATTTTCATCAAATTCTCCTAGATATCTTATCTTATATATAAAAGAAAGAAATGCTAGGGCAACCCTAAGAAACCCTAATGTCATATTTGTAATTTTTTTTCAATTTTTATTAAATTTTTATCTCCTTAATATTATTTTAAATACTATTTTTGAATTTTATCATATTTGTATCCCCTAAATATTATTTTAAATATTATTTTTTATTTTTATCAGATTTTTGTCTCCTAAATATTATTTTTTATTTTTATCAAATTTTTATCTCCTAAATATTATTATAAATAATATTTTTTTAATTTTATCAAATTTATATCTCCTAAGTCCTAACTATAATTTTAAATATAATTTTAAACTTTTAGCAGATTTTTATCTCCTAAATATTATTTTCGAATTTTATCAAATTTATATCTCCTAAATAATATTTTAAATATTTTTTTCGAGTTTTATCATGTTTTTATTATTTTTTTATCTCCTAAATATTATTTTCGTTTTTTATCAGATTATTGGATCCTAAATATTATTTTTGATTTTTATCAAATTTTTATCTCCTAAATATTATTTTAAATAATAATTTTAATTTTAATCATATTTTATCTCCTTAATATTATTCTAATTATTATTTTCATATTTTATCAACTTTTATCTCATTAACATTATTTGAAATATTATTTTCGATTTTTTATCAATTTTTTATCTCCTAACTATTATTTTAAATTTTATTTTTGATTTTTATCTCCTAAATATTATTTTTTGATTTTTTTATCAAATATTTATCTCCGAAATATTATTTTAAATATTATTATCGATTTTCATCAAATTCTCCTAGATATTATTTATAATAATCTGATTTTCGATTTTTACAGAAAAGGGTAAATAAATCTGATTTTCATCCCTAGCGGATTTTGTGACATCGTCTTACAGAATGTCTGCAACATTTGAATTTTATTTCTTCCCTACCTAAGGCTTCTTTTTTTGGTAACCCGACTTTAGATTTTGTTTCTTATCTTCTTCTTCATCCTATTGCATGTGTGGCAATTAGTTTACATCTTTTTCCATCATGGCTTATAGGTAATTTCATTTTGTTAAATTATGTGTTTCATTAATTTATACCAAAGTTTTCAAATTTTATGTATAACAATTATTTCATTTTATATGTTATTGGACATGTTATTGAAAGGGATGATTTGAGAAAATTAACCAAAAATGGGCGGAGCCACAAGCTATTGGATGTCGACCTTCAAGACTTATTGTTTGTATGCGATATTTAATTTATTGTTTATATTTATTTTTGTTTCTTAATTTTCCAATTGTTAATTCCAGTGGCAAAACAACCTTAAAATGAGGCAGTGGAGAACGGCTTAGTTCCGATGCAAGATGTATAGATGGCCTTTTACGATGGTATGTTGTCGATAGTTTAGTTTTGATTATGTTAACTTAGTTATTAAATCTAATTACTTTTAAGCTCAACATGGAAGACATAATTGATGATTTTTTTTCCTGTTTCAAATTTTCAATCTACTGGTATTAGCTGATTCAATTCATTTGGAAAATTATTCAACAGTAAAGTTATGTCCTTTTTTTTTTGTGTGTGTAGTATACTTAATAATGTTCCAGTATAATAGAATTTTGATCATACGATACATCAAACGTTTGTTTATATTCTTACAACATCAAAAGAATGCAATTTGTTGTCCCGTGCATCGCACGGGTACAATTACTAGTGTAATTAATTTGAATAAAAACCATAATTTAACCTCGAGCAAAATAAAAAAGAGAATCTCAACATTATAAAAAATCCATAAAATAAAAAACAAGTTGAGAAATAAAATAATAATATTGCCCATTGCTATTTTATTCCTTGTCACTAATTTTTGTCTGATTTTTTGGGGTTCGAGACTATAGAGACAAGAGAAGCTTACATAGAAACACCAAAAAAGTCTACATAACCCCCATACTTAAAAAAATATATATAAATTTCAAAAAAAAAATAGAAAACAAAAAATAGAAAATCACAAATTAAAATGTACAAAACCCTAACTTGGGAAGTGGGAAACACGTGATGCCATTAAGACAAAACACCCCGACCAAGTACTTAAAAATTAAATTAATTAAACCCAAAACCCTCCTCAAGAAACTCAATACCATCATTTTCTTTTTCTTCTTCCTTCCTCAATTTCGAAATAAAAAAATAATTAAATAGTTATTTAATACTAATTAATTGTTATCATTAATTATTTCAAAATTAAAAAAAAATTAAAAAAAAAAATCTAACACAATGGTGACCTATGAGGAACACCTTTCCTTCTACTCATACTAGTGGCCATCAAATCATCTTCTTCTGAAGATGAATTAATCTTGTAATTAGCCAATCTTCCACACACGTAGAGCCCGCTTCTCTTCTTTCGTACGAACTCGGTGCACGAGAAGCTCATGTTATCCGAGCTCGACGATGACGTCAACGGCTCGTCGACGATTGTCGAATGTGGCGAATTGTTGTTGTGATTGGTTGTTTCTTCGTCTCCGATGTCTTGCGGAATGAAGAAATCCGGACTGAGTTGAAGTGTATTGCATACTTTCAAGAATGGTGTTATGTCTTTGTAGTGTTTGAGCACGAATTCAACCTGATCGATCGATCACCACGAAATTACAAAAAAAAATATATATATATATATATTTTATGATCATAATATTGTAATCAATAATCTAGCTGTTGGAAATTAAGTGTGTATTTTTAAAATTGAAAAAAATCTTGAAAAAAGAAATCAACATATATATCTTAATATTCAATTCTGCTTAGGGTTTCTATTATATTAATTAATTCAAATTATGCATATAATATATAAACTGAGGGATTAAATTAAATTCAGTTATAAAAAAAAATCAGTTGAATTCACAAGATATTCCATAATTAATTATTTCAAAGTAATTCAAATTAAAAAAAAAATTGAAATAATTAAAAAAATAAAAGAATTAAAATTGTGTTACCTTACAACCAAGAGAACAATGGATAAATGGTTCTTGAAGGCTTCTATCACAAGAAGTGCAATAATTCCCAGACCCTTTAAACTGCCTGTTTTGTGGCCTCTTCTTTATGAACAACACTTTCGCTGCGTTTATCGTATAAGCCTGCCGACGACGCGTAATTAAACCGTAATTTTTATATAACGAATTAATTAACTAACGAATTGAATTGAATTGAATTGTGAATAATTGTAATTAGTAGAAATATATAAAAACCTGAATGTTGGAGCAGTCCATGAGTTTGTCGATATCCTCCAACCGGACAACCTCGTGATAAACGTAACGGCGAATCTGGAGGAGCCGGTGGGCCCGGTGAGAGAGGACGCAGTGGGGGCAAATGCTCGTGCAGCAGTCCAAGCAGCATATGTTCTTCTCGTTCTTCTTCGCGGAGTCGTGAATCGAGCACGGCGCGAAGAACTTGTGCGCGTATAGTGCTTCCATCCATGCAGGCTTTTGACCCCCCTAAATTAAAATTAAATTAAATTAATACAACACCATAATTCAATCATATGATCAATTAACTAGCACACAAAGCTTAATTAAATAGGAGGATTAATTAACATGTTAATTACGTACCATGATCGTGTAATAAACAGGGAATACTGGAGAAGGCGGTTTCTTTAGTTAGTAGTGTAAAATGGAGAAAAAGAGAGGAGTTTTTAGGGTGTGGAATCTGCTGCTTCTATTTATGGAATATTTTTGCAAGAGATAAGAGAGAGGGAATTATTTATTTTTTATTATTATTATTTTATTTTTTTTGGTTTGATATTTTGCTATATAAAGATCTCATTTGACTAGAGACTACTAATTAAAGGTAATAATGTAATTACATGGTTAATGATGGTAGTTGTTATGTGATTAATTTAACCCCTCTTCTTAAACTAACGTATAAGAGTACATGTGGTTTATTGCAATTTGCACCCTTGTGTTATATCGAGTTGCTAAAAAACTACCACATGTTACTTTATTGCAGAAACTTTTCTGTAATTCAGTTTGTTTTAGCACACAACCCCCTAATTACATGTAGGAGTGTAAACAAGTCGAACTCGAGTTGAGTTTGGCTGTTTTGGCGAGTCTGATCTATTTGAGTATTTGTTTTCCACCCTCACCCATTGTGTGAGTTTTTTTTTTTTATTAATATTAGAATTTTATTATTATAAATTATAATTAAAAAAAAAAGTCACCACTATTTCATTTTTTTTTTAAATTAATTTTATATCAATTAAAAAAAACTTCGCGAGCTGATCAAGAACAACTACGAATCAACTCGGACTCGACTCGTCAGAAAACTCGATATATGTCAATGAATGCGTTTAGTTCATTTTAGAATTGAAGAACAAAAAGTTGGAGAAACTAATCTGATCGGAGGTAGCTAAACACAGTTATGGGCGTTGTGCCCCTAATTCAAAAGCGAAAAATCGACGAAAAATATATATTACAACACTCTGTAAGATTCATTGTCGAACTACATTTGGAATCGGATAAACTCATCTTGTTGATGGCAAGTAATAATGTAGCTAGTAGTATTTTGAAATATCATTAAAAACTTAAAAGAGTGTTATTTTTAATATATATTTTTTTAATTAAAATAGTCGTGTTTACCAAATTATATATATATATATATATATAAAAAAAAAAAGGAGTAAGATATATATGAGGAGAACGTGGGCGCTGTTCCCCTGCATCTCCGAAAGGCTTCTTCTTCAAAACTATAAACAAATTAAACTCATCTCCTAGTGTTAAGTGCTCCAATTACCCTTCACTAATTTAATCAACCAACCCCAATTCTTGAACCAGCTGCCATTAATTCCTTTTTTTTTTCTTTTAATTAATTCCATTAATTATTAATATATAATCTCTCGGTAAACATAATTACAGCAAATGGGTCGACTAGGTACACCTCGTCTTGTCCTTGTAATTTATGTCTTGAATAAATATATATATACATAAGATTTGTACTTTTATTACATTGTAAATTCATGTGTGAACCTTGTTATTCGTTCACATTTTGACTCATTCGACTTTTTTTAATTTTATTTATTTATTTTAATTTGTGGAAGTCATTTATATATAATCTTTCTTGGCCATTCAAACTGGTTTGACCGGATTTAATTCCTACATATCTTTTTTTAAGAATATAGCTTATAGGTTTTTATAGAACCTACACCCGCTGAAATACATCATATAATAACAGACACAATATTGTGTATTTTTGTTTAGTGGGTAGTTATTTATGTAGATTTACGGTTTCAAACTGCATGGCACAAGGGCGTTATGTGAATTCGAAATAGGTGATTGTGTAGCTGCAAATTAATTAGGAAATTAAACAAGACATGTACGAGGAAATTGGGGTTACTGGGATATTGAACATGACAACAATATTCCACAACAACTCCACTAATTAATTTGTTTTATTTTATTTATTTATTTATTTATTTTTAATGGAGATGGTTTTGCTAAAAGCTTTTGGCAGACAGAGAAACAACTCATAAAAGCGCACCAATTATTAGTGAAATTAATGAGCCTATTTTTATTTTTATTTATTTATTTATTAATCCATGATTGTCAAAATTTGAGGAATCCTTGTTTTGAGGTTGTCTTTAAGCTTTAACCAAGAGCTAACACCTTGGAAAATTCAAATTTTGATTGGAGTATATAATTTTGATTTAATGTAGCTGTAGACCAATTAAAAGAGGGCACGCATTATAAAAGGAAAATTAATTTAATAAATACCATTCCTGACATAAATATTACTCCAAAATTTATTTTCTGAAGTCATAATTGATAATACAATAATTAAATTTAAGGCCCCAAAATTCTATAGCTGAACAATTATGGGTTTTGATTTGTACGTGCGGAGTCAGCATAGGGCCAGAACCGTTGCACCCCAATACTTTTTATATTCATATTATTTTATATAAATAAAATTAAAAATTTATATACAATAGCATTTTCGCCCCTTCTTATAATTTTTTTAATGCATTCGCCCCCTCGAAACTCAAAAATCCTGGCTCCATTAGTGCCTACGATACACAAATTGCTGTTTAATGGTTAATAATTTAATATATAATTGGTCTGCGTAAGCTATTAATTAGTTTATATAAAAATAATTAATATTATTTTATAATTACATCCATAAAGGCAGTTTAGTACGGCCACATTAAACTTTTGTGGTCCATAAGTCAGCTTATTATCAATTCTTAACCTTAATTAGTAACCCGGCCCGGCCCATTTGATATATATAGGAACAAAGTTTTTTCCATGAATATTGGCCCATTTATCTTTTATCTTTTTTTTTTTTTTTTTTAATATAAAGAAAAATGAAGGTGCCCACGTGAGTTCTAGGAACTGTGAGTAATGAAGGTCACGTGCAAAGGATCCAATATTGGGACTGACTCTCTGACTTCCACAATATTGCCTCGTACTCGTCAAACATATTCCTCTAATTTCTTTGAATTTATTTGATTTTTGTGTGGTTTAATATTGTCCATATATAAATTGTGGTGGAAATTGGAATGTAATTTCCAGATTCTTTCTATTTATGTTGGCCAATTGCGCTAGCTCGATCAAATTAAATTTCTAACGTTTTAAGTGTAATGTTGCGTAGAATTGATGTATTGCAGATCGGGCCTATAGGGGAGAAATTCTATTAATTTATCGAAACATTTTTCTAACTTGATGTCCTCGAGTTAGGACCAAAACAATACATTATCTAAACGAGTTTATTAATTCATCGAATTTTTTAACTGCACGAGTAGCGTTTAACAAGTCGTATTTTGCTACTCTACTTTAACCACACTATCTATATTATATATTTATATGTTTTAAAATCTCCCTTTTCCCATTCATGATGATGATGTTTTTGTAAGGAAAATAAAAATAAAAAATGCATTATTAGTTAAATTTGAGTTTTTGCCTTGACATTTTTTGTCAATGTTTTTAAGATGAAAATTGAAAAATAGTAGTATTAAAAAAAAAAAAAAAAGTCAAAGGTCAAAGAAACACACGAGTGGGGGGAGGTGGAGAACAAACAGAAAGAATCTGCAACTGAGGCGCACGAGGGCAGATCCTGTAAATTTATCTTACACGACAAACACCATTAAAATACTATTATTATTGCCATCTTCCACATGATGCCCCTCAATTGCTTACTTTTATTTATTTATTTATATATTTATTATTATTATTTTTTTCTGTTTGCTTTAATAAATTTATTATTAAATGAAATTTTAATTTTTAGTGATAAGTTCAAAAGTCAATCTTGTTTTTGGTAAAATTTAAACTTACATAGGTGAAAGTTGAAATAGAGGCTGATTTTTGATTTTTTTATATAATTGAAAGTTGAAATAGAGGATGATTTTGAATAGGCTTATTGAATGAATTTTATTATTTAGTGCCATTAAAGCGAAACCACTTATGTTTGCAAACGCTTTTAAAAAAAATAAATGTTGTTGATTATGAGTTAAGTTCATGATATGTGTCAATTTATAACTTCTAAAAGTTATAGTAGTTTGCAAATTTCATGAAAAAACAATTTTCAACAACTTATGTTAGAAGAAGTTGGTTTAGGGGCGCATTTTATATTTTAAGCTTAAATCAACTTATTTTAAGATAAGTGTTGGAGCTAAATACCTAAACGCAAGTGCACGTATCGCAAACAAGTAGTAAAAGTGGACTCGTGAGAATCGGATGTCGATCCCACAGGGAATACTCAAATTAGCTATTCCTAAGTACCAAATTCTAACAATTATAATTTTTATCCAGCCTACGCAAGGTTATGAAATATAATCAACTAAATAATTAAACTAATTATGAAGCAAATAAACACGAGAAAATATCAATAAAAACGGACCTAGGATTTTATCTTCCCCCTATGCAAGAATTGCTCACCCAAAACCCCTCAATTATGAAATATATGATTCATGATTATTAACCCGAGACACTAATTTACTCATAACCCGTTGCCGCGTGTATTATGAGTCTATTATTCATAAACGGTTCACTATATGTCTATGCAAACCAATTATAAATAAAACATTAACTAACAAGTTTCGTAAATGGCTACCTAAGGTGATATCTGTATGTCTACGACACCACATGCAATTGACACACTCATCCGGTGAAAACTACTTGAAAGCTCTTCTACCTACCGTCTAATTATCAAACTAGCTCTGTCGAATCAATCTCAATAATCACAAATAAAGCACATAAAATGATCAGGTTCATGCACTAACAATCATAACAAGTAGAAGAAATAATCATAAAATCATAATTGCATAATCTCAAGAAAACGGGTTCACCATCCCCACATAGGGTTCCAACAAAATCCTAGATTAAAAATTTAGCTACTCATGTTCTCTAAGAAAAACATCATAAAAATATAAAAAGAAATAGATTAAGAAAAGCTGGATGAAAGAAGAATTGAGATGAAGATTTGTCAATTCTCCGTCTTCGTTTCTTCGTTCTCTCGCTCCTCTTCCTCTAGGATTGTGTTCAAAAGTCCTCTAATTCGTGCTTGGTTTGCCCTTAAATAGATGCCCCAACTTGGTAGAAGAATTTAGGTTTCCTTGTGTGATTAAAAGTCCAAAATTGTCTCCAGCGTGTTTTGCCGCGGCCGCGTGAAAATCAGTGTAATTCTCACACGACCGCATGAGAATCGCTGAAACTCACTGTCCAAATTCTGCAATCGGCGCGACCGCGCCAAAAATAGGCTAAATTTGGCACGGCCGCGCCGTCCAATTTTCAGCATATTTTTGTTTTCTTCCGTTTTTGCCCTTTTTTGAACCTTTTTTGCTCGTTTCGTCCTTGGAACTCCCAAATCGTCAAGTTGTACCTAAAATACAATAAAACACTCATTAAGCATCATTAAATCAATAAAAATATACAAAAGTCATCGTAAGAAAGTATACATTGAGTGTAAACTATACACTCAACAATAAGTTAAAACAAAAATTGCTATTGCTAACATTTCAAAAGTGATTTATTGTATTTTCTACCTTAAAAACGGTTTTCAATTTTAATAAAATTTAATTTTAATACCAATACAAATAAGTAAGTTTCGTACAAAAAAAATCCAATTTTGGAATAACTTTTTCTTCATTCCAATTTCCCGAAATCTATCCATTTTTTTTTGGAACGGAATTGTAATTTAATTTTTCACTTTCGGAAAAAAAATGTACTAATCGTGTGGACTATGAACTTTCGAATCCAATACAACTTGTAGGAATTATAACATGAGCCCCAAAAATCATAACGGCCCAAATTGATTTTGAGATATGGTCCATTTCCTAGGATTCTTCTCGAATATAATAGCCTCTCTATAATTCTTTTTATTATTATTTAATTTGGACCACTTTATACTGCAATTAATTAAATAATAATCCATATAATATTATATATATTTTCTTCAACAGCTGGCACTGGTACAGATCATTAGCGTCGTGTTTGGCAAGATTTTGATTTTGATTTTTTAGTTGCATTCAAGAGTTCAAGTTTGACTTTAATAACAGTAAAGTAGTAAGATGGGGTAAAAGTGTAAAACAGTCAAAAGTCAACGGTCAACTCTCAATTTTATTTATTTGTATAATCATGGAGTAAATAAACCAGGACTCAAAAGTTTAACGAGTCGCTCCGATTAATTAAATTCGAGCACATCATTTCTCTAATTATTCGTAAACAAATGAACTCGAATTCAAACTCGACTCCGATCCTGCGTGTGTGTGTAATTTAATATGTTTAGTTCGACGTTGAATCCAAATTAAAAATATGGATATATATACCAATATTAAAAAAAAGAACGTTCACTAATTGCCAAAGGACAGCATGGGGGGCAGATAAGTAAATTCACACCCTGCTACTGATATCAGCCCATATCTCCATTATGCACCTACAATTATAATATTTAATATTAATATTAATTAATTAAAACTTAAAAGTATTAGTTATTATAAAGATTACAGAATCGATATCTAAAATAATGGAGAAAAGAGTGGCGATCATCGGCGCCGGAATCAGCGGCCTGCTGGCGTGTAAGTACACAGCATCCAACGGCTACAATCCAATCGTGTTCGAGGCGCAGGATAAGATCGGTGGTCTGTGGAACCAGACGATCGAAACCACTAGGCTCCAGAACGTGAAGGAAGTTTTCCAGTTCTCCGATTTCCCGTGGCCGCCGCTCGTCGGAGACATGTTCCCCCGGAGCAGCCAGCTCGTCGGTTACCTGCAATCCTACGCCGACAACTTCGAGCTTTTGCCGTACATTAAGTTTAACTCCAAAGTTGTGAGCATAGACTATGTCGGAGTTTCCGATGACGAGATGCTGACGTGGGATTTGTGGGGCGGTGGTGGAGATGCTTTTGGCTCCTCCGCCTCCAATGGCGGCGGCAAGTGGATCCTCAAAGTTTTCGACACTGAACATGAATCCATAAAGGTCAGAACTCGGAATTACTTTTTTATTAATTTTTTTTTTTCCTGATTTTTAGTGGACACGTGGCATTTTAAGTTCTTAATAGATTTATCACAAGATTGAAGTAGTTTATATATGGTATTATTACGGTACAGATGTTACGACTGGTTATTTACACTGGGTGTATTTAAATTTTAGATTTGATTAAAATAGTATTTAAATTGTAGATTTGATTAAAATACTATTCACTAAGCACACATACGCATGGATGTGTGTGTAATTATGTGTAGATCTACGATTCAAGTTCATTAAGTATAAATAATCAGGTGTATCATCTAATTTTTTTCCATAATAAGGTCTCGTTTGGTTTTTAATTAGATGAAATTGTGCGGTCCGATCTTTCTGAGGTGTCGTTTTCGTTTGAAAATGTTGATCAAATCTATTACATAAGATAAGATCACAATACTATTCTTGATAATGTAATTGTAATAGATACTAGACTTTGTTTTTGCGAAAACCCCCCTCCTTTTCCCATATTTAATCAACCTCCCTGAAATTTATAGATTTCTTACATTAACACCCTTTTGTAGGGGTGGATGTAAGAAATTTACTAACAGCAGGCGCGGATGTAATTTCTCAAAAAGAAGGTTTTTTATTTTGTAATTATGTTTTACATCAGGGAGGTGGTTGTAATATACCACCCTATATATATGTATTCAAAATTTTCCCAAGTTAATAGGTTATATATATTTTGTTTAATTTGAGGTATTGATGCGATCTCTTGAGTATCATAAATATTTCCTACGAAACGTAAGATCTATTCTTCTTTATTATTTCTCTGCATAATCAAAACCCTAGCACAATACGACCATTTAAAGAGAATAAAACCCTAGAATCCTAATCTAACTAGGAAACATAATTACCTATACTAATAAAATACTAAATATCTATCCTAACCTAAACACACGGCTATGTATATAATAAACCTAAACAAACTATTCTAATTAATTAATAATAAAAATACTAACTATCTAATAATTAAACGATATATATTAATATATCGTATCAAACCACCCCTCTTGAAATGAACCTTGTCCTCAAGGTTCAAGTCAATTTGGTCCCTCTTCCTTGCGTTTCCACCTATGTTTGACTTCATCGATTTGTTCATTGACTTGCTTCCGAATTAACTCCAAAAAACACGATAAAAAATCGAGCTCTTTTCGAAAGATAAACCTATCTGCCCGAATTAAATTTCTCAATCTCTTTCCCGACAAATCGACCTTCTCAATTGCCTTTTCAAATTTCATCTCCTTCACAATCAATATCATGCTTTTATTTTTCTCAGTCGTCTTTACAGATCCGGGCTCATTCAAAGTCACCAAATCTTGTTCGTCTCCTTTCTTTTGCACACCATGGAAATCTCCCAATATCCCCTGTAGTTCTTCGTTCTCTTCCTTAGTTAATTCCTCTTCTTCGTCCCAAATTACCTCAAGTGAATCCGATAATTCATCTTTCGGCGAACTCACAAAAAATTGGGGTTCTTCGAAAAAATCATTGTCATCATCTTCCTCTTCCTTTTGCGGTAGGCTTGGCATTGGCGGCGGCAGTGGATCTTCGAAAAAGTCATCGTCGTCCTCTTCCTCCGGCGATAGGCTCGGCAGCGGCAGCGGCGGTGGCGTAGGGGGTGTTTGGCGGCGGTCCCTTCGGCTTTGATGATGGCGTTGACGTCGTCCTTGACTTTGTTCGAGCAATTTCTGAAAACTAATCCGTAATTTCTCTACGGATTTTTCCAGTCGCTCCAACCGTCTTGTTTCTGACATCATGATTTTCACAAAGTTTTGATGTGATCTCAACTTTGCTCCAGCTTAGCTTTGATATAATCGCTGCTTTGCTAACGAAGCGTTGGTGTTATCGCAACTTCGCTCTGATACCAATTGATGCGATCTCTTGAGTATCATAAATATTTCCTACGAAACGTAAGATCTATTCTTCTTTATTATTTCTCTGCATAATCAAAACCCTAGCACAATACGACTATTTAAAGAGAATAAAACCCTAGAATCCTAATCTAACTAGGAAACATAATTACCTATACTAATAAAATACTAAATATCTATCCTAACCTAAACACACGGCTATGTATATAATAAACCTAAATAAACTATTCTAATTAATTAATAATAAAAATACTAACTATCTAATAATTAAACGATATATATTAATATATCGTATCAAATATCTAGAAGTAATTTTTTCTATTATTGTTAGTTGTTTTCCAATCTTTTAACCAAAAGAATTAAGATCACTTAAAACGGCTTAACGGGCACCAAAAAATTATCGAAAAAAAGAATGCTTTTATGAAGTTGATAGATATATATTTTATGTGGCATGCAGGAGTATGAAGCAGAGTTTGTTATTGTCTGCATCGGAAGATTCAGTGGCCTACCTAACATCCCGGAGTTCCCACCGGAATCCGGCCCGGAAATATTTTCCGGCAAAGTGTTGCATTCAATGGATTACTCGGCCATGGACAATGCTAATGCTGCAGAGCTTATTAAAGGAAAAAGAATTGCTGTTATAGGTTCAGGCAAATCAGCCGTCGATATTGCGTTCGAATGCGCAAATGCCAACGGTGAGACATTTCTTCGATCTTCTCGCAATTAATTAACCATAGTACTAACTTAATTGTCACCCGAAAAAAAAAGGGTATTGTAATTAGAATTTCGTGTACTCCAGGGAATAAAAACCCGTGTACCGTAATCCAAAGAACCATTCATTGGATGCTTCCGGATGCACAACCATGGGGAGTCAATTTCGGTTATTTGTGCTTCAATCGATTTTCCGAGCTTATGGTTCATAAACCGGGTGAAGGGCTATTTTCTAGTATTTTCGCCACATTGCTTTCACCTTTGGTAAGTGATTTTTTTTTTTGTCTTTTAAATTTCAAGATTGAGTTTTTTTTATAAATCTCGTATTTTTTCGACATTTTTTTAGCGTTGGGTGGTCACTAAGTTCGTCGAAAGCCATATCAGAAGAAAACTTCCATTGAAAAAATACGATATGATTCCGAAAGAGAGCTTCGTTCAAGAAGCTTCCTCTTGTCAGATATTCTTTCTACCGGAAAAATTTTACGACAAAGTCGAAGATAAAAGCATTATTTTCAAGAAATCAAATCAATTTACCTTCTGCAAAGAAGGTTTAATCTTAAATGGAGAAGAAAATAATCCCGTAAAAGTAGATATAGTCATATTCGCCACCGGATATAAAGGCGACGAAAAGCTGAAAAATATATTTTCTTCTCCAACTTTTCAAACCTACATTGAAGGATCTCCCACCTCCACAATTCCTCTCTATAGGTAACAATTATGTATATTTTTTTTTTTTTATATATTTTTCGATATTGAGTTTTAATTGTTTTTTTATTTTGTTTCAGACAAATGATACATCCGAGGATTCCACAGCTAGCAATAATCGGTTACTCGGAATCGCTTGCGAATCTGTACACATTCGAAATGAGGTGCAAATGGCTATCGTTTTTTCTAGACGGGGCTTTTAATTTGCCGAGAATTAAATTAATGGAAAATGACATTCAAGAATGGGACAAGTACATGAAGAAATACTCGGGCAACGGTAAATTCAGACGAGCTTGTATCGGTGGGGTCCACATTTGGTACAACGATCAGTTGTGCAGAGATATCGGATGTAATCCGAGACGGAAGAAGGGGGTTTTCGAAGATTTGTTTCAGCCTTACGGATCGGCTGATTATGCAGGATTAGCGCCTCAGTTATGATTGTTGTAATGAATAATTTGAAGTCGTAATTACGTGTCTGAGCTTGTTTTGATTGTCGTTTTTATTGCAAGAATCTTTTGTTCGGATTGTATTCGATGTTTGGTTAATCCAATAATTTATCGTTCAATTATAAGTGGGTTATTTAATTTTTAATTCCTTCAAATTCTTTTAAATTTATTTTTTTTGTTAAAATGTCAACCACCAACCACCCAACCACAATCTTCCTCAACCGTTTGAACATTAACCCCATAGTTGAAAGCTCATAATTAGGTTCTTGCAACAAAGGCAAAATGTATGCACTATTTGCACATGTTTAATTAAATATGATAAGGTAGAAAACATAAATTAAATATATATATAGGGTGAATTACCCCACCCCGTGAGGTAAAGTTAAACTACGAAAATATCCCTCATGTTTGGTATGGCGTCAAATTCAACAGAATCTTCTACATTTTGTGGAATGTTCTATAGTTTGTACTCGTTTTGTGCTAATAATGCAGTTTTTAATACACCACAATCTGATATTTACATACCAAGAGACACATCTTATGATCATCTTATTTCAAAACGTGGAGCTTGAATGAGGTAAAACGGGTACAAATTGAAGAATATTCCTCATAATTTAAAAAAATCCACTAAATTTGATACCACGAGGGTGGAAATGTAAGAAGATTTATAATTGTGGGAGTGATTATAATTATCCAAACGTAAGGAGTTTTTTCGTAATTCGACCTTACATCAGGGGTGACCGTAATTTACCCTTAATAATATATATATATACACACACACAGAAATGTACGTAGGTAACAAAATTTGATGATATTTATTGCATGTACCAAACACTATATAATGTGGGTTCAAATTGATTGTTTGTTGGGTCAAATTATAAGGATTATTCAGCAATATATTCAAGAACCTCTCAAAAAAGAAAAAATAAATAAAAAATTAAAGAAAACACACTGCATTTATTTACTCACCTAAATTATATTAAATAGACATTTATTGGTAGTTGAGCCGACAGGTTGGCTATTAACTAATTGAGATAAGTAAATTCACGCTCTCTACACCCTTTTATCAATTGGCATGCATGCATTTATGTACCCTCCAATTCGTAATAATAATCAAATAAATCAATAAATAAAAAATGATGGAGAAGAGGGTGGCGATCATCGGAGCCGGAATCAGCGGCCTGCTGGCGTGTAAACACGCAGCATCCAACGGCTACGATCCAATCGTGTTCGAGGCGCAGGATAAGGTCGGTGGTCTGTGGAACCAGACGAACGAAACGACGAGGCTCCAGAACGTGAAGGAAACTTTCCAGTTCTCCGATTTCGCGTGGCCGACTTCTGTTGAAGATGTTTTCCCTCATAACAAACAGCTTCTGGAGTATGTGCAATCGTACGCCGCCAAATTCGAGCTGTTACGGTACATTAGATTCAACTCCGAGGTTGTGAGCATAGACTATGTCGGAGTTTCCGATGACGAGATGCTGACGTGGGATTTGTGGGGCGGTGGTGGAGGTGCTTTTGGCTCCTCCGCCGCCTCCAATGGCGGCGGCAGGTGGATCCTTAAAGTTTTCGACACTCAAAATCAGACTATCAAGGTAAGAGTTTTTGTATGATTGTATGTATATTTTTATTATATTCATGATCCTGTCTGTAAATATTCTCTGACGTGGAATTGTTTTATGCTTAGGATTTATAATTGTTAAAATAAAATATTATATAATATTAATATATATTCAAAATATTCTCTGATTTGAGGGGTAAATGAGTAATATCACTAGTTGCATTTGCGTGATAAATAATTAGGTATAGCATTAATTTGGGGAAGTTATGGAATTAGGTATAACATTAATTTAGGGAAAAACAAAGAAAAATTATATTCGACTAACTACAAAAATTAGTTGACTATTTTAGTTGACTAGGATTAGTTGACTTGAATTTCAGCTTACTAATTTAGCCTGCTACTTTGTAAAGCTTAGTTAATAACTAAAATAAACCTTGATGTAAGGGTTTATAAGATATTTTAAATAAGCTTTGCCAAACGTGTCCTTAGTCGGTTACTAAATGAAAAACGATCGATTAATTCTTCGTCAAAATTGATGTCTAACTAAAATATACTTGGTCCACTACTTTGTATAGCTTAGTTAACTAACTAAAAAGAACTTAGTCGTCGACTAACTAAAAAAAAAAGTAGTCGAGTATTTCGTTGATTGATGCGTAACTAATACAAATTAGTTGACTAAGGGTTCAATATACAAAATCCTAATAAACGAAAAATATCAAAAAAAGATCGATAACGCGGTTCCTAATAAATTTTTATGTGGCAGGAGTATGAAGCAGAGTTTGTTGTTGTCTGCATCGGAAGATTCAGTGGCCTGGCCAACATCCCGGAGTTCCCACTGGAATCGGGCCCGGAAATATTTTCCGGCAAAGTGTTGCATTCGATGGAATACTCCGCCATGGACAATGCTAGTGCTGCAGAGCTTATTAAAGGTAAAAAAGTTGCTATTATAGGCTCCGGCAAATCAGCTATCGACATTGCATTCGAATGCGCAAATGCAAACGGTGAGATTTTTTTTTTCTTTTCATAATCCTATATTGTGTCGAAAATAATTAAAAAAAATCGGGCAATGTTAAAAAGAAAAAAGGATATATTAATATTCTTGAAATGTTTATTCAGGGAATAAAAACCCTTGTACAGTGATCCAAAGAACCACCCATTGGATGTATACATCTTCAATCGCTTATTTGGGCTTCAATCGATTTTCCGAGCTTATGGTTCATAAACCCGGCGAAGGCCTCTTTTCTAGTATGTTGGCCACCTCACTTTCACCTTTGGTACGTAAAACTTTTTTTCGACTTTTCCAATTAAAAAAAAAGATATAAGTATTTATGAACTTATATTCGTCGTCACGTGATTTTTTTTAGCGTTGGGCGGTCTCTAAGATGATCGAAAGCTATCTTAAATATAAACTTCCCTTGAAGAAATACGATATGATTCCGAAACAGAGCTTTTTCCAAGAAGCATCCTCGTGTCAGATACTGTTTCTTCCGGAGAAATTCTACGATAAAGTTGAAGATAAAAGTATTATTCTGAAGAAATCAAATAAGTTTATTAGCTTCTGCAAAGAAGGTTTAATTATCGACGGAGACGAAAATAATCCCGTAAAAGTAGATATTGTCATATTCGCCACCGGATATAAAGGCGAAGAAAAGCTCAAGAATTTATTTTCTTCTCCGACTTTTCAAACCTACATTGAAGGATCTCCCTCCTCCACAATTCCTCTCTATAGGTAACATAATTTATTTTTTCTTATTTATATTTCAATATGGAGATTAATTATTTTTTATTTATTTTTTCATTTCAGACAAATGGTACATCCGAGGATTCCACAGCTAGCAATAATCGGTTACTCGGAGTCGCTTGCGAATCTGTACACATTCGAAATGAGGTGCAAATGGCTATCGTTTTTTCTAGACGGGGCTTTTAATTTGCCGAGTATTAAAGAAATGGAAAAGGATATTCAAGAATGGGACAAGTACATGAAGAAATACTCGGGCAACGGTAAGTTCAGACGAGCTTGTATAGGTGGGGTCCACATTTACTACAACGATCAGTTGTGCAGAGATATCGGATGTAATCCGAGACGAAAGAAGGGATTTTTCGCCGAGTTGTTTCAGCCTTATGGACCGGCTGATTATGTAGGAATAGCACCTGGTCAGGTCTGATTATGAAGGATTAGCACCTGATTATGGCCATGATTAAATCATGATTAGCATCTGATTATGTTCATGATCATGGAATAAGGCTTTTGTTATGGTAATTACTTGCATTTTTGGGGTGTGTGTTTTAAATAAGTTTTTAATAAATTGAACCACTAAAAGCAATGGTGACAGTTATAACTATGTGGCAAGTTCTCCACCTTTTTTATTAATATATATATTGAGAATATTGTAGTTTTGGTCCTCTATGTTAGCATATTTAAGAATTTAGTCCTCTAACTTGTCATGTTTTAGTTTTACATGCAATAACTTTGCAAATATAGTATTTTCAGTCATATTTTGCATGATTTTCAATTTTATGACGCGACAAATAAACCTGACGCATTTTGCTTACATGGAAGCTTGGAAATTTATAAATTCGACATCTGACTTACAATTTGTAGAACTTTAATTATGTGACACGACTCATTTATAAATCAAATTAGAGGAGCATTTATAATTTTTAACTGTCCATATAAATAAATTTTCTACGAGTTTGTTATGTACATTATTAAACGTCGGCTAAAATTTTAAAGTTTGAGTGAAATAGGACTAAAAGTTATAACTTGCATAGTTATTGCATGTAAAATTGAAATATAACAACTAGACTAAATCCCTAAAGAGACCAACATATATGACTAAAATTACAATTTTCCCATATATATTATATGGTTTTTATAACATTAATATATAATATTTTTAACGTTAACTAGCAATTAGAAGCAAGAAATAAAAGTGTTAATACAATAATTAATAAATAAATATTAAAAAACAGCTAGAAGGGAAAGGGGGAAATTAATAAAACCCTAAAATTGAATTAACTCAAAAATTGGGGGAAAATTAGACTTGGTGGAGAACCCTCTCCTCTGGCCACACAATTCACCATTAATTCACAAACAAAATGAAGCAAAAATATCAGAAATTTCCTCCACTTCTTCTCTCTGCGGTGAAATCGCCAATATATATAGGCTTGTGTATGTATCTCTACACATCATACAAAAAGAATCATCAAACGGAAAGAGAAAGGAACCCCGGCGTCAACCCACCGCCCGGCCGCCATCATCAGCCGTAGAATATGGCCGTTGCTCTCCAGCCCTCACTTCGGTTCCATCACTATTCTCCATTTTTTCCAAAAAGCCCTCATCTTTCCCGCAATTCGCAAATCCGCCCCAACCCTAGTTTTGCTACTGCCAGCATTCGAGCGAGCTCTGCTGTTGCACTTGACACCGTAATTCTCATTTCTTACTCTTTTTATGCCCGTATTTCTACTTTTTTTCCCCCTTTTTGTATCTATATATAAATATATGTATGTCATGATGATTAGGAATCAAGCCGTGAAGCACAAAGTACTTCGGATGTTGAGTTGTTTGCTTGCGCAATTTGTTACGAGCCGCTGATACGAAAAGGCCCGTCTGGTTTCAATTTGTAAGTCTGAATTTTGCGAATAATTGTAAGGAATTGTTTAGTGTTGATATGGTGCCCGTTTTTAATTCAATTCGGTAACGATGTGCAGGCAAGCAATATATAGGTCTGGTTTCAAATGTAGGAATTGCAACAAGTCGTATTCGAGCAGAAACCTGTATCTTGATCTTACGGTTACTTCTGGCACAAAGGAGTACAACGAGTTCCAACCAGCTGGCACTGAGTTATTCAGGTGTGAAATACTGGTCATCGTAAACTCATTTGCCGGATAGAGTGAATTGCAAATTCTGATATTTTATGATGATATTTTTTGAATCCGATGTCGGTTTCCGTCGCTTTTTATTTAGGAGCCCATTGGTCTCATTTGTTTACGAGAGGGGGTGGCGCCAGAATTTTAACAGTAGAGGTTTCCCCGGTCCAGACGAAGAGGTAGATAATTCTTACATCTCATTTACAGAACTAGGCGAGCCGGATTAATTGCTTTACGTGCTTAATTATCTTTATATTATATATGCTTCCATACATCTGTCATTTGTTAGCGTCATTTGTTAGCGTCAGTCAATAAGGAAACGTGTTCGAGTTATCCAATTTTTTATGTTCACGCTGTCTTGTTATTTTGATTACTTGTATAGTATTTAATTGCGTAATGGTTAACCTTAAAAACGAACAAACTATATATAGTGATTTGAATTGATAACTCGTCTCCATAACCACAAAATTTTCTTGCAGTTCAGTATGGCGCAGGAATACTTTAAACCAGCCGAAGGTGGGGTCCTCATAGATGTGAGCTGTGGCAGTGGTTTGTTTTCCAGGAAATTTGCGAAATCGGGGTCCTACTCGAGAGTCGTTGCACTTGATTTTTCTGAAAATATGCTTCGCCAGTGTTTTGATTTCATTAAAAACGACGATGCTATCTTAAACTCGTGAGCATTTCTTTCCTCATTTTTTCGAAACACTGTTTCTGCTAATATTAGTTCAGGTCTTTTATATTTCCTTAGAAAAGGTAATGGAATTTTGGGACATTTTTTTTTCGTTCGAAATTCTGCAGTAATCTTGCACTTGTGAGAGCCGATGTTTCAAGACTTCCCTTTGCATCCGGTTCCGTTGATGCTGTTCATGCTGGTGCAGCATTGCATTGTTGGCCTTCTCCTTCAAATGCAGTAAGTTTCCTAATTTTCAAATCGATGTAGAAAACGAAGATAGTAATATTTCCGTATTTAAATGACACCAAAAGTGGCTGTTCGAGACAACACTAAATTCCTTTAAAGCTGTATATATATGTCAAATATAGGCTGGTTAAACTGAATTTTGAATGAGACATAATTTGCTTGTCAAATAAGTATCGATTGCACAGAATTTTCCTGTTGTAGAGGATTGAAATTATAGATGCTTTGTCGTGGTTTGTTTAATGAGTTGACTAAGTTTGTTTCTAGACTGAAACGGGCCTTTGTTAGCGCTTAATACCTGATCTCTTGAAAGAAAAGAAAAAAAAATTGAACCTTTTAATTTGTTTAAAATGTCAGATTGCTGAAATTAATCGAATATTACGAAGTGGTGGCGTATTTGTTGGAAGTACTTTCCTTCGAGTCAGTTCATCAACTCCGACATGGTTAAGGCCTTTAATTAGAGAGAGGATCACAAGCAACTACAACTATTTAACAGAAGAGGAGATCGAGGAAGTTTGCAAATCTTGTGGTCTCGTTAATTACACCAAGATAGTTCAGCAATCTTTTATCATGTTTTCTGCACAAAAACCTTGATTTGTTTTTTTTGATGTATTTATTTTACGATAAAAACATGCTCCATGGACTTGTTATTATAGATATAAAAATCATATATTGAAGTTGATTTCTATCGAGAAAAAGACACGATTGTTTTATAATGAACCCCATTTCGGACCGTTTCCTCTGATTATGTAATAGTTGGTTGAATGAATATTCAGCTGATCTCCATGGATCTGCGGGAGATCGTTCCGAAATAATAACATAATCTGATTAATTAGGGACTAATTTTGTCTTATTACTTGGTTATTATTATTATTATTATTATTATAAGAAAAAAGGTTTCTTTAAACTGGTGACTTATTGCAGAAAACCTAGTCAAAGACAACCTTTTTAACCTTTCCTGTGAATGTTTTTGTTTGATTCTTTGTTGGAATTTGTCCTCGTGAATGGCATAGTTGAAATTTGGTGCTTCAGTGATCAGTCAAATGTTTCAGTATTGTAGCATTTATTAATATAGTAGAACCTCGATAAATTTTTAATTTCACATAAATAATAATTTCTTTCGGTCCCGGCTCGGTAATTGTGTACTAAATACTGGTTCAATATTTTGATATTTCGCTGAATTAATTATAGAAGTTTAACTGTATATATAATAGTTGTTTTAGCTGGCAATACAAGAATCAAGAAAACTATTAGGCCAAAATGACAATTATTTAAGAACGGATGAAGTATCTATCTCTAAGGCACTTGATCCAAATTCTTT
This sequence comes from Erythranthe guttata, assembly GCF_056151865.1. Lineage (NCBI taxonomy): Eukaryota > Viridiplantae > Streptophyta > Magnoliopsida > Lamiales > Phrymaceae > Erythranthe > Erythranthe guttata. The sequence continues at coordinate 2,009,326 of NC_142543.1, read as the reverse complement.
TTTTTCTTTTTTTTCTGCTTCTATTATTTGTTTAATTTTTTAAAATGATTTTCGACGTCATATCAAACTTCGTTGATGTTACGTCGAAACGTCATTGTTGCATGCAGGAGCCCTTATTTTTTTTTGGCTATTTTTGCATAATTTAATGATTTAAAAAAAACTAACTATTAAGTCTATAATCAATGTTAACATGCTTTTCTTGGCCTTTTATGCCGCCTAGAATTATAAAATTAAAAAACAATTAAAAAATGAAAAAATGAAAAAAAAATTGACCAATTCAGAGGAGAATTGATAAATCAACCATGAATAATAATATGCAATATAATTAGCCGGCTAGAACATCATTTTTTGTCTAAATTAATACAATTTTAATGCTGACCAGCTTCTTTATTTGGAATATAACTGCAGTTTCATGCAGAATCAGAAACAAAATATGTTCCTATGAGCCAATATATATAGGTTAACAAAAACCCGTTAAAATCTTGCAAGAAATTGAGAAAAAAAGTATGGCAAACCGACAAGCATTTTCACCAGCTTCACCGCCTACAGTATTCGGACATGGTAAATCTGTTTCGAACAAAACAACTGTACTAGGTGTTCTTGTCATTGTCATTGTAATACTTTTCGTCGGAGGCTGGTTTTGCTTCTGTTTCAGAAAAAAACTTCGAGCCAATTTCTGCAGGTTATTTTGGAAGCAAAAAGGTTGGTCATTATAAATGTTATTTAAAACATTTAAGTTGGATCGAATTTCAATCCTAAATAAATTTTTTTTTCGTGAGCATAACAATAGGAAAGCTAGAGGCGGAGAAGATGAATTTAAGGTGTTTTCGTATGGAAGAACTGCAAAAGGCCACAGACAATTTCAGCGAAGCTTGCATGGTTGGTAAGGGTGCGTTTGGCAACGTTTATCGAGGTACGTTTGATACGGAGGGGATTACTCTGGCAATCAAGAAACCTCATGCTGAATCATATATAAGCACTGAAGAATTCAGAAACGGTACGTAAGAAGGGCAAAAGAGTAATTTTACCGTGTTTCGACTATCCGTTTAGTGTGTTAAAACCAATATTTTCTTGAAATTGCAGAGGTGAAGTTGCTATCGAAAGTAAAGCATGAAAATCTTGTCGGACTTGTGGGGTTCTGTGAAGGAAATGGTAAAGGTTAGGAATTTATCGAAAATTAATTAGATCATCAACTTAATTTTTATGTCACTAAAAAGTATGTCTTAAGTACAGGGCCGAATGCTGCAAAAATTCTTGTTTATGAGTATGTGACTAATGGCTCACTACTAGACTACATTATCGGTAAGTCGATCGACTTTAATAAAAATATTTCCAACGAATTAAAAAACATAAAAAAAATTAACAAGTTATTTTGATCATTAGGAAGGGGAGGAAGTATTTTAACTTGGAGGGAAAGAGTAAATATAGCCATTGGAGCAGCTAAAGGTAGGTTCTTGATTATCCTCCAATATTATCGATCACTATTAATTAACAATATTTTCTTCGTAAACGAATTAAATTACATTTTCAAATTGTTGCCAATATGTATTAGGGATAGCCCATCTGCACGAAGAGATTAGCCCGAGTATAATCCACCGTGATATAAAACCGAGTAATATATTAATCGGAGATGGATTTGAGGCCAAGGTATCAGATTTTGGGCTCGTTCGATCGGGTCCAGACGGGGATAAATCACACGTTACGAGTCAGTTAAAAGGGACACCTGGCTATATGGACCCCGCTTATTGTTCGAGCTTCCATTTGACTCCGTTTACCGATGTGTATAGTTTTGGAGTGATACTTCTTCAGCTTGTTACCGCTAGGCCTGCGGTCGAGTCGAGTAGGAGTAGTACCCATTCTCATATCATTCATTGGGTAAGTCGCAATTTTTGATAAAACTATTTTATTTTATGTGAATTAATTTAAAGGGTTTATTGTTAAGCAGCTCAAGATTCGATTTTTTTTTTACCTTCAAAAAATTAAGATCGTTAAGCTCGAATTTGTAGAAAATTACTTGAGCTTGAGCTCTCCAAAATGAACCAGTTCAACTCGAACTCGACTCGTTCACACTCCTATATATAAAAAATACATCGTGTAAGAAGGACGTACATAATTCATTACACATGATAATTTGCAGGCAAGCCCTAGCATCGAGAAAGGTAGGGTTGAAGACATAATCGATACAAATCTTCTAGTACAAGGGTGCAACATGGAAATAATGCTAAAAATCGGACAACTTGCTCTTAGATGTGTGGTGAAAGAGCCCAAAGAAAGGCCTACAATGACACAAGTGTGGGAAGAACTCGAACAAGCCCTAGAATCGGCCGACGGCTTATTATTACCAATCGCGAGCGATCACCGTCCAATGTTAAGCGTCCGCACAAATAATTATGACCGACCAATCACGAGTAGCCGGAGTATTCCCCAACCGTCCGATCACGATTACTCTCATAGCATTGAGAGATTTGATGTAGATGTTGATGGTCTGTCTTTCCACAGTGCTAGTTTGAGGTGTTTGAGTATTAGTGTCGACGATGATTTTAGCATCCCTCGGTAGTTTCTTTATGTGTACATGATGTTTCTTTGTCGGCTAATTCAATTTTGAAAGGGTAAATTACAAATAATATTGGATTAAAACAAATTTATTTTATATTTGCTTGAAATAAGTCCGATATAAACCCGAAACTATAAATTTAATTTTTAAGTGTCAAAAAGACGTCAGATCAGCAAATGTGATTCATGAGCAAGCTCATGAGTATTGTTCGTCTGGGTGTTTTTATAGGGGTAGAGTTTTTTAATTGTTATCAAAACTCAAACTACTTTAATAAACCTGGACAAACGATCATTTTGAAGGAAAAATAGAAAATGAGTTAAAACCTAATTTTAATAGAACTCGCAATTCCACAAATAACACAACTGATGGAATCCTCATCTAATGTTTCAATGAATTAATATGAATTTTCTAAAACTTTTCTAAAACAGCAAAATTTCATTTTTAAGAGACGAAACTACGCCGGATTACCGAAACATGACGTGATTCATGAGCTAAGCTCATGAGTTTTGTTCGTCGGTGTGTTTTGCTTGAGATGGGGTTAAAACTCAAAAACCTTAATAAATCTAGAAAAAACGATCGGTTTGCAAAAAAATAAGAAAATGAGTTAAAAAAACCTAATTATAATATCACTCGTAATTCCAGAAACAACGCAACTGACGGAATCCTCATCTGAAGTTTCAATGAATTGATATGAATTTTTTTTAAAACTTTCCTAAAATAGCAAAATTAAAATTTTAAGAGATGAAACGACGTCAGATCACCAAAGCCTGACGTAATTCATGAGCAAAACTCATGAGTTTTGTAAGTCGGTCTGTTTTGCTTGGGATGAGATTTTTAACGTGCTATTAAAACTCAAAAACCCTTAATAAACCTGGAAAAACGATCGTTTTGAAAGAAAAATAAAAATATTATTTAAAACCTAATTTTAATAGAACTGGCAATTTCAGAAACAACACAACTGACGTAATCCTTATATGATGATGTTTCAACGAATTGATATTAATTTTCTAAAACTTTCCCAAAATAGCAAAATTTCATTTTTAAGTGTCAAAAAGACGTCAAATCACTGAAATCTAATTTTATTCATGAGCAAGCTCATGAGTATTGTTCGTCTGACTGTTTTTTTATAGGGGTAAAGTTTTTTAATTATTATTAAAACTCAAAACAACCTTAATAAAACCTGAAAAAACGATCATTTTGAAGGAAAAATAGAAAATGAGTTAAACCTAATGTAAATAGAACTCGCAGTTCCAGAAACAACACAATTGACGGAATCCTCATATGATATTTCAATGAATTGATATGAATTTTCTAAAAGTTTCCTAAAATAGCAAATTTCATTTTTAAGTGGCGAAACGTCGTCCGATCACCGAAACCTGACGTGATTCATGAGCAAGCTTATGAGTGTTGTAGGTTTGGCTATTTTTATAGGGGTAGAGTTTTTTAATTGTTATTAAAACCCAAAAAACCTTAATAAACATAGAAAAACGATCATTTTGAAGGAAAAATAGAAAATGAGTTAAAACTTAATTTTAATAGAACTCGCAATTCTAGAAACAATGAAACTGATGGAATCTTCATCTGATGTTTCAATGAACTGATATGAATTTTCTAAAACTTCCTTAATATAGCAAAATTTCATTTTTAAGTGTCAAAAAGACGCCAAACCACCGAAATTAGATGTGATTCATGATCAAGCTCAGGAGTACTGTTCGTCTAGCTGTTTTTATAAGGTAATTTTTTTAATTGCTATTAAAACTCAAAAAAAAAAACCTTAATAAAACTGAAAAGACGATCATTTTGTAGGAACACTAACAAATGAGTCAAAACCTAATTTTAATAGAACTCGCAATTTCAGAAAAAACACAACTGGCGGAGTCCTCATGTGATGTTTCAATGAATTGATATGAATTTTCTAAAACATTCCGAAAATAGCAAATTTTCATTTTTTAAGCGGCGAAACGACGTCAGATCACCGAAACTAAACGTGACTCAGGAGCCTAGCTCATGAGATTTGTTCGTCGGTTTGTTTTTCTTTGGATGGGGAGTTTAACATGCTATTCAAGCTCAAAATACCTTAATAAACTTTCAAAATGATCGTTTTGCTGAAAAAATAGAAAATGAGTTAACACCTAATTTTAATAGAACTTCCAATTCCAGAACAAAGCAACTGACAGAATCCTCATATGATGGTTCAATGAACAGATATGAATTTTCTAAAAATTTCCTAAAATAGCAAAAAAATCATTTTTAAGAGACGAAACGATGTCGGGTCGCCGAAACCTGACGTGATTCACGAGCTTTGCTCATTAGTTTTGTTCGTAGGTCTATTTTTCTTTCGATGATATTTTTAACGTGCTATTCAAACTCAAAAAACTTAATAAACCTGAAAAAACGATCATTTTGCAGAAAAAATAGAAAATGAGTTAAAATCCTATTATTATATATGTTCAATTCCAGAAACAACGCAACTGACGAAATCCTCATCTGATATTTCAATGAAGTGCGGGGCCTTGTTTATTGATAACGAAGAATATAATTATCACAAAACAATGCTGTTTGAAGACTGCATATTTTGGCGATCCACTCTTCGGGTGCTACTTTGGCAGTGGCGGTTCCCGTGGAGCCGCTGACAAGAAATTGAAGGAACAGAAGAAGCAAAAGAACAAGAAGTAGCATCATTAATAAAATTTAATTAATTATAGATCAGGCTTATTATATTCTAATTTTACTTAACAGTTGAGGTTTCATTAATTTGATAATTTGCTATGATTCAGATGTTTTAACTTGGACCTTGTTAATGTAATGTGTCTTTTTTGCTAATATAATATAGTGCGATCCCCTTAACTTAAGCACAAATTATCAAAATGGGTCACTTTCATACCCTAGGCTATAGGCTGTATGGTGGTGTTCTTTTTATAAGGTTAATTGGACACTATCTAACAGCCTTTGTGCACTGCACTGCAGTTATACCCTAGGCTATAGGCTGTGTGGTGGTGTTCTTTTTATAAGGTTAATTGGACACTATCTAACAGCCTTTGTGCACTGCACTGCAGTTTGTGTGTGATGATGTTCTTTTTATAAGTTTAATTGGACACTATCTAATAGCCTTTGTGCACTGCACTGCAGTTTGGTCCCCTGGTAACTAATTAATGGAACAAAATAATATCATCTAATTTTTATTTTATTGGACTTAAGTGGGGGAGGGGAATAAAAGAAAACAAATAAAGACCCGTTCACCGACCCGACGATTTACGGTTCACATAATTCTAGAACCGTGCTCTTCTCGAGGAACACGAGTTGGTTCACGGTTTTGGTACCAGTTCACAGTCAACAAACCTTTTTTTTTTTTTGAGTAATATTTTATTGGACTTTATAAATATAATTTGTCCACATCATGGATTTTCTCGTACAAGTAAGAGGAAAACAGATATAGGACCACCGAACATGAACAATTTTCAATTTTGACTTTTAATTGCATGTTTTTTGTTCGTTACATGTCTTGGTTAGGACCAAATAATCAATCAACTTTGGGATTTCAAGTTGCAAAATCATGCACTAAATCCCTCTACATGAAACTGAATCATGTAATAATTGCAATAATTGTGGGCTCTCTTTTCAATACAACAAATATTTTATACTCCATTCATTCCATTTTAATTGTTATTTTAGGTTAATTCACACGTATTAATCACTATATTTGTGTGTGTCTCTCTCTATTTTCTTTCCCTATATTTCTGCGAATTCCCTCATTGTGTTGCAAAATCATGCACTAAATCCCTTTATGTTACAAAAAACTTGCATAAAACCTCCTCTGTAGTTAACGGTGTTAACTTTTAACGGAAAAGGGTATTCCGTGCAACGTAAAATAAAACACAAGGGGGTTTTACGAAAAAAAAAAAAAAAACACAGGGGGAACACAAGTTTTCCTTAACACATGGGGGTTTTATGCTGTTTACCCGTACATAGAATCATGCAAAACATGAATGCTCAATGTAGACATATAGTAGACACGGCCACGGGCCGGTTTGGGCCCGGAACCGGCCCGAACCGGCCCGTTGACGGCCCAAACCGGCCCGTTGACCGTGTGAACCGGCCCGGGCCCGTGAACCGGCCCGGGCCCGTGAACCGGCCCGGGCCCGTGAACCGGCCCGTCCCACCCGGGACGGGCCCGGTTCTGAAAAATGATGAACCGTGAACCGCCGGGCCGGCCCGGCGGTTCACCCGGATTAAAAAAAAAAAAAAAAAAAATTCAAAAAAAAGTGAATAACGGCCGGTTGAACCGGCCCGAACCGGCCCGGGTGAACCGGCCCGGTGAACCGGCCCGGGTGAACCGGCCCGGTGAACCGGCCCGGGTGAACCGGCCCGGTGAACCGGCCCGGGTGAACCGGCCCGGTGAACCGGCCCGGTGAACCGGCCCGGGTGAACCGGCCCGGTGAACCGGCCCGGGTGAACCAGCCGTTATTCACTTTTTTTTGAATTTTTTTGAATTTTTTTCCCCCCCCCCAATTTTTCCTATAAATACCCTCACATCCCAATTTTGCTTTTTTTTGAATTTCTTTTGCCCCCAACCCCCCCAATTTTTCCTATAAAACCCTCACACCCCAATTTTTCCTATAATTTACTTATTCATCAAATATTTCAAACTTGTGCTTCTAAATTGACTTTTAATTTATTTCATTTTCCTTTATCTATTTAAAAGTATTTCTTTTAATTTACTTATTCATTAAATATTTCAAAAAAAAAAAAAAAAAAAAAATTCAAAATTTCCGGGCCGACCCGGAACCGGCCCGAACCGGCGGGCCGACCCGGCCCGGTGAACCGTGCACGCCACGGGCCGGTTCCGGTTCCGAAAAATGTGAACCGTAAACCGGTCCGAACCGGCCCGAACCGGCCCGTGGCCGTGTCTAACATATAGTACGCATTAAAAATGGTAATAGAAATATCATTGTGCTAAAATATGAGTTCATCAAAATGAGTTTCAAGAAAAATAAATATATTGGACATCCAATTGACATAGCAATGAGCTCCTCATCATAGCAATGAGCTCCTCATCAAAGTGTCGCATACGTAAAACTCCATTTATGCTCAAAGTGAACCTTTGTTTTGATTTTACATAGTAGGTAAATAAAATGTATATAGCCTATAGGGTTAATTTCATTTGCATCCCCCTAGATACTGAAATTGCACATTCTCTCCCTATTAGTAAAGGAATTATTCATACATATCAAGTTAGTTGTTTCTACTCACAATGCTAAGATAATGGGTAAATTGTCATTTTTTACCTTCATTTTTGCAAAAAAAACAAAAAAATATTTTTTTTTATAAAAGGCATAAAATGTGAAGTGATTAATGTGTTCTTTCTCACTTAAAAATAGTACAAAATCCACCATGAATCTCAATTCCCTACCCAAATTACACAAATCTGAGTCCAAATCATAAAATCTCGTTCAACCATGCAATATCATCATGAGTCGATGATGAATTAACATAAATAGCAATTCCCACTCTAAATGTTCAAAGCCCATCGTAATTTGCACTTCAATCTCTTGTAAATACACTACTCAATCATAATTGGGGTTTAATAGCGAATAAACACGACACCCATACGAAATTCGCACACAAAACAAGAAAAACCAGCCTCAAATGACTCCTCGAAATTGAAGATTGAGTGAGTAAGAAGATTTTAGATTGAATTATGTGTTTAGGGTTTGAGGATTTGGCTCATAATTACGTATATACCCTGAAAAGACAAAAGTGCCCATCAAGTGAACGGAAAGACATAATTATGTGTTTAGGGTTTAGGGTTTATCAAAATCCACTACATATTTATCGAAACCCACTACATATTTATCGAAATCCGCTATATAATTGTCGAAATCCACTATAAATTTATCGAAATCCGCTATAAATTTATCGACATATACTATAAATTTATCGAAATCCACTATAAATTTATCGAAATCCACTATAAATTTATCGAATTCCGCTATAAATTTATCGAAATCCGCTATAAATTTATCGAAATATACTATAAGTTTATCGAAATCCACCTTAAAATTATCGAAATCCACTATGAAATTAATTTAATCGAAATATAAAATTAACGTAATCCACACTACAAATTTATCGGAATCCACTATATCATTAACATCACCCATTACAAAAAAATAGTCCGACGTAAACCAGTAATAAAAAAACGTAAATCCACTATTAAATTAACGCAAATCCACTACTAAATAAAATTCACTATTAACGTATACGAACAAAAAAAAAATAAAACGACTAAACATTTACCAAAAACAACAAAACCACTAGGTCCAAGTCATCCCAAACAAATTCAAGATTATCGCTAATCATTGCAATTAGCCCCCGCCGGAGGATCATTATGTAATATTTAATAATTAAACAAATGAAACAATCGACGTGAGTCCTTATCGTTGACTTACCCATTTTTATTATACCGACATTATATTGTTTGTTCCAATTAAAATTCTGCATTAAGAAATAGAAAACAAGTACAGCTTCATTCATGGAGGGCAATGATTTATTCATCTCCCAAAAATGTTAGGCGGCGCCAGGTGGAGGCTGGGTAGCGCCGGTGGGGAGAGAAGAAGAGTTGATCGGAAGGAGAGATGCAATGGTGAATAGAAAAAAAAAGGAAAAATAAAATCTAGAGAGACAAAAAAGATTTGTGGAGCAGGATTTGTGGGTGTGATTGAGAGCGTGATATTAAGGGAACAAATATTAGTATATTTATAATAAGGTAAGGGTATAATTGTGATACTTAATTAATTTTTATTAATAAAAGATATTTTTGATTTATATTAAAATTAAGAAATACATTTAGGTTATTGTATTTGTACTTACGTGATGAAGGGGTTTTGACAAAGGGGAAATATGCAATACACCCCTTATTTAGAAAATATTTTTAACTAAACCCAATTGACTTTAAAGACTTTTCCCATAACCCATATCCCAATCTAAATTAGTGAGACCCCCTTACCATCCATGATAAGACTAAAATGCCCATATGTGTTAGGTTTTTAACCTAATACAATTTTATTTCTCTCTCTTTCATTCTCTCGCTCTTTCTCTCCGTTCTCGTTCTCGTTCTTTTTTTTTTTTTTTTTTTTTTTTCCTTTTCCGTTCTCGTTCTTTTTTTTTTTTTTTTTTTTTCCTTTTCCTTCTTCTTCAGTTCTCGCTCTCTCTCTCTCTCTATTTCATTCTCTCGTTCTTTCTCTCTGTTCACAGTTCTTTTTTTTCTTTTTTCCTTTTTCCTTCTTTTTCAGATCTGTAAATCGCCGTCGCCGGCCGAATCCTGTTGCAGGAGGCCCTCCTCCGCTGATATTGGAGATCGTTTCCCCCTTCGTCGAGCACCACCATATCGACGCTTGGTACAGCTGGCGGCGGCGCCTCCCCACCTTGTCGCCGCCTCCGTCGGATTTCTACATGGAGATTTCCCTTCTCTCGACGATGAATACCAATATATACTATATTAATTGGTAATTTTTTTTTTTCTCGAATTAATTGTCGAACTAGCAATAGAGTATGTTATTGGATCTGATTTTCAATTCTATTATTTGTTTGTTATGAACGCATACATTGATTTTCAATTATTCTGGATTTTATTAAATTTTGTGTTATTCTGAATGTTTAGATCTGGAAAACTCATTGAATTACGAGATTAGTCGGTTGTAGTGCAATGTATTTTACAGAGTAGTCATATTTGACAGAGTAGTCATGTTTAACAACTTAGTTACATTTGTCCTTTTTTTTGTAGTGCTGCATATGTTCAACATTTAACAGTGTAGTCATATTTAATACACAAGATCGAACGGAAGATTAAGGGCGGTCGGTGCAACCGAGTTGGATACCGCAACAAAAAAAACATGTTCGATGGCCATTGTTGAAAGATCACATTAGTTATTTATTGTTTTTTTTAGTCATTTTTTTTTTCTTTTTGCAATGTATTTTGGTATTAATATTGCAAGTTTTTTCAAGTGCTGATTACTTGTAGTC